>NW_006922493.1:363829-371105 GCF_000298275.1 Orycteropus afer afer | reverse complement strand
TATGTTGTTTCTTTTCATGTTGTCCCATATAACTCTTTGGTTCTCTTCATTTCTCTTAAATCTGTGTTCTGATTTTTCTCCATACAGGTGGTGTCCTGTATTTGTCTTCTAGTTGAGATATGCATTCTTCAGCCAGTTCTATCATACTCTTTTGTGCTTCTACTGTATTATGTAATTCTGTCATTTTGGTATTCATCTTCTGGATTTCTAACTGCTGTTCTTGTATGAGTTCTGATTGTGCATTAATCTTGTTATTTTGTTCTTGAATTATTTTCCTGAGTTCTTCCTGGGAACTGTCTGTGTTCTTCTTGCTTCTGTTTGGAGTGTCCTTAGGCTCTTGTAATGGTCTATAAACATATCTTCTAAATTCCTTCTCAGATAATTCTATTGCTTCCTCTTCCTCCATGTTTAATGAGACCTTTATTTCTGGTTTTTCTTCTAATGCCTTGTCCTGTTTTTTGTTTGATTGAAGTTGCCTCTTGTTTCCTAGACATTATGAGGTTGTCTTTAACTGTTGGGTATGTATTGATTTGCTTTGTCTTGGTTTTATGGTTTAATATTTTGGAAAGGTGGAGCTGGTGTATTTTATTTTGTTGGTTATTAATTCAGGTCTTCTGGGTTGCTCTGCAGTTTTCTTTTGTATGATGGAATCACTACATGGAATGTGGATGTAGGTCTCTGATTGTTGTAAAGAGGGTTTAGAATTTGAGCCAGCAGGTATTATGGTGGCTGAATGTGATTTTTCTATCAGATGAGTGAGGGTATAGGCGGAGAAGGTGGGAGGGGAAGAGAGAAGGAAGCGAAGCTCCCAGTTCCTGGGGGGGAGTTTTTTAGGGCTTTGAGCAGGCTGCTAATGATGATGTTGTACTGTTATTCACAGGCCCGCAGCTCAAGTTCAGCAAAGACTCCAGTTGGTAGGGGCTTGCCACTTTCTGCCAGGCTCAGACACATGCAAAAACCCTGCTATCAAGGCCGCTTGGTGCCAAAAGCCAACACAATACAACTGTCCCACTCTGCGATCTGCTGCAGGAGTTCCTCCCATGGCCCATGCACTTGTGGTGCCAGTGGTCTCTCTGCTTGGGTTTCAGCAGTGCTGGAGCAAGGAAAATGCCTGCTCACACCCAGCAGACCCAAGATTACCAACAAAGTCAAGCACTGGCCCCATCATGCCAAAGAGCTGGCCCCAGCCCATTCTCGTGATCCACTGCGGGAGTTCCTCCTAGGGACTGTCCACTTGCAGCGTTAATGATCTTTGCTCGGGTTTCAGTGGTGCTGGAAGTGCCTGCTTACACCCAGCAGACCCACGTTTAGTGATAAAAGCAGATGCTGAAGGTAGATCCATGGTGTGAGCACTGGTATACTTGTGTGGTGCGTTTCTTCCCTAACCCAGGGAGGTCGTCTATGTATTCTATACTATGCAACACTAAAAATAATATAGAATCAGCAAAACACCACATAACGTGGGTGAACTTGGAGGACATTATGCTGAGTGAAATAAGTTAATCACAGAAGGACAAATATTGTATTAATCTGTTATTGTAAAAAGTCATGGAAAGGTTTATATATTAAACAAAGCTTTCCTTGGTGGTTATCAGAGGTGGAAGGGGAGGGAAGGGAACACTACTAGATACATAAAGAGAAGTATTTATTTGGGTGAAGGGAAGGGCAATGTATCAAATGTGAGTGATCAACATAATGGCATTGGGAAAGAGGAAGAAAGAGAGGTAAATGGGAGGTACAGACAACAAAGATGAACCCTTTTAGTACTGTATATAGTAAGCATTGATCTATGGATCGATATAAGGCTGGACAGGTTGAACCATCAGGCATGTCTAGGCAGAGGGTAGTGTACCCATAACCATGTATAGGGTTGGCAGATGATGTTTCTACATGCATATTTGCATGTGTTGTAAGAGTGTCCAGTTATATCGTAAAGCTGACAAGGAAAAAGGTTGTGGTGACTTCTTAGCCTCAGCCAGGTACCCAGAGGGGGCCAATAGTTGGACGTGTGGGCTCAAGACCATGGTCACAGGGGACATCAAGCTCAATTGGCATAACATACTACACAAAAACATTATTCTACATCCTATTTTGCTGAATAATGACTTGGATCTTGAAAGCTTGCAAGCCACCAACTAGATGCAATGATGGATCTCTCCTCATCCAGAGCAAGAAAGAATGAGGAAAACCAAAGATGCATTGAAACAATTAGTCCAAGAGACTGGTACACCATGTGACACTCAGCCTATATGACCATGAGACCAGAAGAACTAGATGGTGCCCAGCTACCACTGTCAGCCACTCAGAGGGATATCCATGTAGAAGATCCTAGATAGTTAGGAGAACAATGTGGAACAAAACTCAAAATCATAAAAAAAATAAGACCAGGTTTGCTGGTCTGATAGAGCCTGGTGAGACACTTGAGACTACGGCCCCTAGCTACCTTCAGGTCTGGAATTGAACTCACTCCTGTGGCTTTCAGCCAAATAATAGACAGGCATTTGGGCTGAACATTTACATCAAATAGATATACCACTTTGAGCAATCAATCATGGCAGAAAATGGGCCTCTCGAAGAGTATGAAGGGATGGACACTGGGAGGAGGTAACTATGGGGAGGAAGTGGGAAGAGAGCTGTTACATTTTGGGGAATTGCAGTCAATATCATGAGACAAAATATGTATGTGTATGAACTGCTGTATGGAAAATGATTTGCTCTGTAAACTTTCACCCAAATCACAATTAAAAAAAGAAGAAGAAAACCCTGCTGTTTTGCTTCTCTAGTGCAGCTTTAACAGAAAATACCAAGAAGACAGCATATGGCCAGTGATAAAGCTCAGAAGGCAGGAAGGGATAGGAAAGAAGGACAAATGGAAATGGGAAACACAAAAAGGAACTGGGAAGAGTGCTGTTACATTGTGGGGCTTGCAATCAATGTAATAAAACAATATGTGTATGAATTGTTGAATGTCAATTTGCTCTGTAAACTTTCACCCAATCACAATAAAAATTTTAAAGAGAGAGAGAGTTCTTTTTGTATTCTAAATACATGTCCTTCATCAAAGGATATCTGGTGGAATAGGGCTAAAGCATTCAGTTGTAGACAAAAGATGGGTGGTTTTAACCCACCAGCAGCTCCTTGGGACAAAGATGAGGTAGTCTGCTTCTGTAAAGATTTACAGCCTCAGAAACCCTATGAAGCAGTTCCAATCTGTCCTATAGAGTCACTAGAAGTCTGAATCTACTCATGGCAGTGGGTTTGATTGTTGTCCTTTATCAAACTTTTTCTCTCATTCCATGAGTTTATCTTTTCACTTTCTTAAAGGTGTACTTTGAAGAAAATTTAATTTGTGTGTATGGTGTGACATAGGGGTCCAAAGTACCACACTGTAGCTTTGGCGTAAATTTTGAAATGGAGAAGTGTGAGTCTTTGAAGTATTTTCTTCTTCAGGATTGTTTTGATTATTCCTGGGTCCCTTGCCTTGCCATATGAATTTTAGGATGAGCTTCTCAAATTCTTAAAAAATAAATAAATACAAGTCAGCTGAGACACACAGCTAGGCTCCTCAAGCAAGAAGCTAGAAGGAGAAAAGTGGATGGTGTTCTCTGGAGGACCTTGGGGGATATTAGGGCAGTCTGCCACAGACACAGCCACAAAGGGCAATTCTCCTTATAGCAGGGGAAGTGGCCAGATGTCTAATTTCAAAGGGCTTTTCTGATGGACTTATGTCTATATTCCAGATTTACTACTCTGAAGGTGGACAAGCTGTAGCTATTAGGCAATTTAAAGATCGAATTGTAGGGTCCTCCCAACCAGGTAATGCATCTTACCACCATTTCTAATATGCAACCAGCAGATACCAGGATTTGCATCTGTGACATTAACAACCTTCCAGACTTTGCTGGCAAAAACCAAGGCATCTTCAGTGTCAGTGTGTTAGTCAAAACTTCTAAGCCCTTTTGTAGCATTCAAGGAATACCAGGAACTGGTTATCCTTTTTCATTCTCTTGCCTCTCAATGATTGGAACACCCGCTCCTGTGTACTACTGGTACAAACTTGAGGGAAAAGACACCATTTCAGTGAAAGAAAACTTCAACCCAATCATTGAGATTTTGGTTCTTGGAAATCTGACAAATTTTGAAAAAGGTTATTACCAATGCACAGCTATCAACAGCCTTGGTAATGGTTCCTGTGAAATCGATCTAACAGCTTCACATCCAGAAGTTGGAATCATTGTGAGGGCCTTGGTGGGTAGCCTGGCAGGTGCTGCCATTATCATCTCTGCTGTGTGTTTTGCAAGAAGCAAGACAAGGGCAAAGGAAAGGAAAATAAATTCTAGAACCACCACAGAGCTGGAACCAGTAACAAAGGTAAGCCAAAGTATAGAGTGTGAGACAATGACACCTGAAGAAGCTATCTAGGTAGAAGCAACTCAGCTACCTTCCACCTTTAGACAGGCCCTACAACTCTCCTGGAGCCAGACCATGAGCCTGCCCCTGAGCTGGAGCCTGCCTTGGAGCCTGGCACAGGGCCTGAGCCTGCACCTATCCCTGGACTTGATATTGAGCCACTGCTGGTGCCATTGCTGGTACTGGTGCCAGAGCCAGAGCTGGAGCCTGAGCCTGGAGTGGCAGTTGAGGCCCCTCTGTGATGAGAAGAGAGTGATTAAGCCATAGGCTGGTGGCCTAAGATACACTGTTCATCAATAAGGGACCCACCACCAGTGTATGGAATTCAGCTACATAACCTACCCCCCACCATGTCCCTCCATTCTAAACAACCTTATTCTAACTGTGTACTAACAGGCTCCAAATAAGTGGATCAAGATAACTACTAAATAAATTCAAGGATTCCTTCATTACTAGTATTCTGTATTTACAATTTTACTAACATGTAAGCATAACAAATGAAAAGGCAATTTCTCCGTTATAAGGGTTTTTCAGCAGCATCTACAACATATTTCAGAAAGTCTTTTTTCTTATTTTTAGCTACTTTTCATTATGTTCCACATAAACACATGACAAAGTAGCACTAAACAGATTCAATATTGTTTCTAGGCTGGGTTGTCAGGCTTTCTTTCTATGTTTTTATATTAACATTAATAAAAGAATTCACAAGCATTATCTCAGAGATCGGGAAAAAAATCTCTTCAAAATTTCTAGAGAATATGGAAAGAGTACATATTAATTGGTAAACAGCATTTAAAACCAGGTCTTAAAATTAATGCTCATTTATCATATTAGATTTTGGAAGAAACTACCTGCTATGTAATACCTGAGCATAGCAAATTTTTTTGAAGTCCAATTTTAAAATGTAAAACAAGGTAGGCAAATAATTCAAAATATAATTTTCCTTACATGAAAACAAAATGTTGATATAAGTGATGTACAATCTAGTTTTGAATGAGCTATTATGTAATCACTATGTCTGATGCTATCTGCTTTGGAAGGACCACACCAAGAAACTGTTCTAAATGAACCCTTAAGATCTATTTTAGATAATCCCAAATAATTGTTTAAATAATCTGTTTTACTATTGATATATTCCACATTATAAAGTGCTGTCATCCTTATATAAGTGCTAAATTAACTACATTGCATTCAAATCACCTCTTCACCTATTAAAAGATTTTTTGTTGACCATATTTCCTGTACAACCCATCTTGGAGAAATTTACAGTATTTTTCCATTTGTGTAATCAATCATTTTAATTCTTTGTTGTTGTTGTTATTATTTGCTGTCGAATCGGACCCAACTCATAGCGACCCCTCCTTGGGTTTCTGAGGCAGTATCAGTTATTTTAAGGCTTAATAACTCAATAAAATCTTATTTTAATAAATCCTAAATGGAATCCTTTTATTAAAAAAAAAGTCAGCTGAGATTTTATTAGGGATTGGATAGCATATGTAGATCGATTTAGTGAAGGTTTACATAGCAGTTTAAGTTCCCATTCAACAATTTCTACACAAATTGTTTGGTGACATTGATTGCATTCTTTACAATGTGTGAACACTCTCAGTACTTCCATTCTGGTTGTTCCATTTCCATTAACTTAGCTTCCCGGTCCTCTTACATTCTCATCTTTGTTTCAAAGTAATTGTTGACTAATTTGGTCTCATATATAGTGATTTTTTAAAGGAGCACAATATTCATGGGTGACAGTCTTTGTTTTGTGAGTCTATCTTTCATTTAAAAGGTGACTTCAGGGGCTAGTTTCAGTTCAAGGTTTAAAGAGTATGTCAGGGCAATTGTCTCAAGGAGACTTCCAGTCTCAGCTGGTCCTGTAATTTTTTTTTTTTAAAGGTATTTGGTGATCTATTCCATATGTTTTTCCCCCAATCTATCAGGGTCCATCTATTGTGACCCTGATCAGAATGGTTGGTAGTGGTAGCCAGGCATCATCTGGTTCTAGTTTCAGGGTAGATGAGGCTGTGATTCATGTAAAATATTAGTCTTGTAAACTAGTACTAAAGATCTTTAAATCTCTATTCAGGGATTCTTTGGTTAACGATATGTAGTACTTCTCACCTTTTGATTTCTGCCAGATGAAATAGTTCTCATAACAACCAACTCTAAACTCTCTTGGACAGAATGCATTCAAGTGAAAAATGCCTCCCAGCACACATGTGCCATCATGGATACTCTGATTCCAGATAAGGATCACTGAGTGGTTTGGCACCAGCATGTTGCCCAGGTAATGACTACACTATTCTAGAGAGAAAGTCAATTCACTTTACGAGTTTGGTGGGCTAAATCATTTCTAAATAGGTCACCTGTGTAAACAGTGACATTATTGAATGCTTGTGGTGCAGTTCTCACATTTTTGCTAAACTTCCTTGATTAATTTGGGCCAGAGAAACTTAGTTCTACATTCATTTCCTCTGCCAAGTGTCTAGTGTCATGCTTTGCCACAATACAATAAGATTTTATTTCTGAGGTCATTCCACCCACTTTTACAGTCCATTCTAAGGCATTGTAGTGACTTATGTAATACCTCACTTGTTAAAGATGCTTTGTACCTTTCCTGGAGATTAACACTCATTCTTTCCCACCCTAAGTAAGGCTTACTCTCGTACTTCCTACAGCCTGAAGATCGCAATTGTACCACTAAAGAGTGCCCTTTCACCACTAGAGGAGGTGACCCTGGCTTAAATTGATGAAATTCATAGCTGCTGTGAGTTTAGGCCATGAAAGTAGCTTAGAATTGTAGTCATGTCTTTTCCATTGAGGAAAATAGCCTCTTTTCTTCTTTCTTTCTTTCTTTTTTTTTTTTTTT
>NW_006922493.1:361525-363209 GCF_000298275.1 Orycteropus afer afer | reverse complement strand
ACAATGTTTTGTATAGTATGTTATGCCAACTGAGCTTGATGTCTCCTGTGACTATGGTCCCAAGCCCACAGGTTCAACTACTCGGTCCCTCTGGATAGCTAGTAGCCTCTTTTCCATTACAGATTGCTTGTATCTCTGGGCTTAGTGGCCACTATGTCAGTTTCATAAGACAGAACCCCTATATCTCTGTTACTTACTCAATTGATAATATGCTAGAGTCATTCAAGCTTAGAAGAGTAAGAAGTTATCCATGTTATTTCACTTCAGACTAAAAACTTATTTCTATTTACTTGAGTCATATATGTTATCCATCTATTTTCAAGCCTCTTTGTTTTCTAATGAATGTCTTCATAACCATGACTTTATTACCGAGTACAGCTTTGGCTGCTTCCTGCAGGTTTTGGTAAGCAATGTTTCCACTACTTTACAGCTTTAGGTCGTACATTTAGGTTTTTGATCCATCTTGAGTTACTTTTTGTGTTTGGTGTGAGGTACGAATCTTGTTTCATTTTTCTACAAATGGATATCCAGTTCTTCCAGCACCATTTGTTAAAGAGACTATCTCTTCCCCCACTTAATTAGTTTTGGCCCTTTGTCAAAGATCTGCTATCCATAGTTGAAATAATCTATTTCTGAATTTTCAGTTCTATTCCACTGGTCTATGTGTCTGTTGCTGTACCAATACCAGGCTCTTTTGACTATCATGGCTGTATAACAGGATTTGAGATTGAGGAGTGTGAGACCTCCTTCTTTGCTCATCTTCATTAGTGTTTTGCTTATCCATGGTCTCTTTCCTTTCCATATAAAATCAGTGATTGTTTTTTCCATGTCCTTAAAGAGGGATGAAGGAATTTGGACCAGGATTGCATTGAATCTATAGATTGCTCTGAGTAACACTGACATTTTCACAATGTTCAGTCTGCCTATCCATGAGCATGTTATAGTCTTCTTTTTATGTAGATTGCGTCTAATTTATTTTAGTAGTGTTTTGTAGTTTTCTTTGTATAGATCTTTTGTATCCCTGGTAAAATTTATTCCTAAGTATTTTGTCTTTTTAGTAGCTATTGTAAATGGTAATGTTTTCCTTATTTCCTTTTCAGAAATCTCGTTGTTGATGTAGAGGAATCCAAGTGATTTTTGTATGTTGATTTTTTATCCTTCCACATTACTGAATCTTTCAATTAGTTCCAGTAGCTTTCTTGCTGAGTCTCTGGGATTTTCTATGTATAGGATCATATCACCTGCAAATAGGGATAGTTTTACTTCTTCCTTACCAATGTGGATGCCTTTTATTTCTGTTTCTTGCCTTATTGGCCTGACTAGGACTTCCAATACAATGTTAAATAGAAATGGTGCTAGAAGTGATCCTTGTCTGGTTCCTGCTCTCAAGGGGAATGCTTTCAGTCTCTTTCCATCAAGAATAATTGTTGTGGGTTTTGCCATTTATTATGTTGAGGAATTTCCCTTCTAGTCCTATTTATTTTATTTTTTTAATCAAGAATAGGTATTGAATTTTATCAAATGTGTTTTCTACATTGATTGATATGAGTATGTGGTTCTTTTCCTTCATTTTACTTATGTGATGGATTACATTGATTGTTTTTCTAATACCGAGCTATCCTTACATACCTGGTATGAACTCCACTTGGTCATGATATATATATATATATATATATTTGGAGTC
>NW_006922493.1:358448-361330 GCF_000298275.1 Orycteropus afer afer | reverse complement strand
AAATTTATATAAATATTCCACATGCATTTGAAACTATTTTTTTAGTTATCGGGTACAAAATTTTATATCTTTATATAAATGTATACATACTGTTTACATAATCAAGCTTGCTAATATTCAACATTTCTTGATTTTTAATTATTTTTTATCTAATGGTCTTTCTATTTCTGAGAGAGATATGTTAAAGTTTCCCACTTTGATTGAATTATAAATTTCTCTTTATAAATTGTTTTTATATATTTTGAAACTACATCCTTAAGTGTATATGATTTTCTACCTCCATTATATATTCCTGGTGAATTTGTTTCTTTAATCAATATGAAATTTCTCTCTTTGTCTTTTATATTGCTATTTCTTTTTCTGGTAATAATGTTTACCAGATTTCTTTTTGTTAGCATTTGTGTAGCACATCATTTTGTACTCCTTTATATTTTCAACCTTCCCATTCTTTTTTTAGCTGTTATTTTTCTTTTATACTCAAGTTAGAACCTCTGTGATTTAACAGATTAATTTAATCTCTTCACATATATTTTAATTACTGATATATTTTAGACACAAATCTGCCTTATTTGGGGTTTTCAATTTAACTTGATTTCTCTTTGTTTCTTATAGATTGAAGAAAGAGTTTTGTTTTCTCTACTTATTTGAAACTTAAACATTTGAAAAGAAGGAATGAAGGCTCAGAGAGGTGATGTGATTATTTCAAGGTCACACAGCAAAGTGTTACCTTAGTGATTTGGTGACTTTGCCGAGATTAACACTCAGTTCTGACTGACTTCAAAGTCAATTATTTGAGATAATTTCTGAAATAAGGCAGAGTATGAGTAAACAAAATCAAATTCTTCTAATTTGTATAATAACAGCTAAATTTTATTGAGAGCTAACTATGTGCCAGAAACAGTGCAAGGAGCTTCTCATTTTCTGCACTTCACTGTCATCAGTTTGAACAGAAAGTGAGCACAATGTATCTGTTAGTTATGCTAGACAAGACTTTTCCTTGGTCATTGTTGGAAGTATCTATCTGCTCCACATGGACATAGCAGGTGCAGTGAGTACTCATCTGCTAAAATATACTAGGTAATATACTAGTTTCCACCTGGGAAGTCATTCATTCTTTCATTTAAGCAATATTTATTGGGTACCTACTATGGCCTATGCACTTGCTCCCTTCCCTCTTGGAGCTTACATTCTGGTGCAAAAAGCAGATAATAAACAAGTAACTAACTAACTAACTAACTAAATAAATCCTATAAGAAAATAGAGTACAGTATTCTGGAGCAAGCTCACAGAAGGTATTACTTGAGATAGAATGGTCAGATAAGGCTATCTTAGAAGAAATAAGGTCCATAACGCCCAAGAATATCTCCCAAACACTAGAAGAATGGGAGAAAAAAGGAACTGCTCACCAGAAGACTATAGCCAACTCCATTCCAACATGGGAAGCTTTCAGGCATCTCAGTTATTATATAACCCTAACAGGCCACCGATGTCCATTCTGGACACTAACTATGCATCTCAAGTCTTCTGTTGGCCACTGATCAAGCTTTGTACCTTACAAAACATTGCCATTCATGGAGGTTTACAAATCAGGGGGTGATTTGGGCTATTGAAATCCCATTAAAATCATTGGAGCCATTTATAAAAGGAGACATTCACCCTGTGACTTACGTTGAAACTGACTCCTATCCCAGGGCCATAGGGAGTTATGGTGGTAGTGGATGCCCTTATGGTGCTGTACTTCATTCCTTGCTCCATATTTTCATCTACCCAATCCACTGCTGCCATGTTAAACAAGAACTTCAGTTTTTCCCCCTGAAGTTTGTAGGCTTTACAATCTTCAAAGCTCTCTCTGCCCAGATTACCTTATTTACTACCCACTAACCACAAATCAGATGACAGCCTGATGATTTATAGTTTTAAGACCAACAGCAGGGACATAGAAAAGTACCTCCTGGTCTAGATACAACAACTATAAGGATTCCACCTATCTCCCCACCACAAAGTTAATTGCTAAGAACTCCTTGTCCCACTCTACCCAGAGCATGCCCTGGCCTTGTAATTATAGGCTCTACCTTCTGCTTTCTTCAACCACAGAGTACTACCACAGCTCCAAAACACACAGGAAAACCTAATAACTGAAAACTATCCAAGTTCATAGTAACAGACGTCAAGTATCAGTCAAGCTTGGGCTTGTTGGAGACTTCAGTCCCATTCAGAAGACTAAGAGGATGATCATCTAGGACACTGGATGAAATATGACTTCCGGAAAAGCACCTATTGTACCCAGCAATATTGTCCCTCAAATAGGATGGTGAAATTAGGAGATTTCCAGATAAGCAGAAATTAAGGAAATTTGTTAAAACCAGACCAACCTTACAAGAGATGCTAAAGGGAGTCCTTTGCACAGAGAAGCAACAATAGCCAACAACAACTGACCATTAACACACATAATGATATAACCCAGAAACCAACCCAGCTATGAAAGTATCCAAAGTAAATAAGTCTACAATATTGTAAACAGGGAACCAGAGACATCAATTGACAAATGAGGACAACTACAAATCAAAAAGAGGGAAAAAAACTGTGTCATTACAGAACTTCTAGATGGTAGGGATGTCAAGACAACTGAAAGATAAAATGGACTGTTCTAAACTTGGGAAGAAAACTATAAATCACAGAGTAACTTCAAAGAAAAATTATAAACCTTCACACCAAAATAAAAAAGAGGACCAGCACACATATTTAGCAAACACTAAAACAATAGCAACAAGGGAAGTGATAACACAATTCATAAACAAAATGGGCTCAGCATAGAAAATTATATGGAACAATCAATCGACATCACAAAAAGGCACATAACAAAAATGACAGCAACAAATTCA
>NW_006922493.1:350506-353937 GCF_000298275.1 Orycteropus afer afer | reverse complement strand
TGCCCATCAGCGGAAGAGTGGATGACCAAAATATGGTACATACACATACTGGAATGCTATGCAGCACTAAAGAATAATGTAGAGTCTGCAAAACACCGCATAATATGGATGAACTTGGAGGACATTATGCTGAGTGAAATAAGTCAATCACAGAAGGACAAATATAGTATTAGTTCATTGTTGTGGAGGGTCTAGAAAAGGTTTATATATGGAAGGAAGCTTTCTTTGTTGGTTTCCAGGGGTGGGAGGGGAAGGGAGGAAACACTGCAAAAAAAAATGAATTGACCATGTCACTTTAGTTTTGTGTATTTCACTGTACATTTACTTCAATAAAATGCATTTAAAAAAAAAGAAGAAGAAGAAGAAAAGAAAATAATCCATTGTTTAAGTTCCTCATTTGGGTATATCCTTTGGAATTAGGCTGTGCCTACTACACTACTACACTGCAAACATCCGTTAATAACTGGAACTTGGAATGTATGAAGTATGAATCTAAGAAAATTGGAAGCTGTCAAAAACAAAGTGGAATGCATAAAGATTGATATCCTAGGCATTAGTGAGCTGAAATGCACCTGTTTGGGCCATTTTAAACCAGAAAACCATATGACCTACTATGCCAGGAATGACAAACTGAAGATGAATGGGATGGCATTCATCATCATAAATAATATTTCAAAATCTGTCCTGAAGTATAATGCTGTCAGTGATAGGATAATATCCATATACCTACAAAGAAAGCCAGTTAATACTACTATTATTCAAATTTATGCACCAACTATCAAAGCCAAAGATGAGGAAATTGAAGATGTTACCAACTTCTGCAGTCTGAAATTGACTGAACATGCAATCAAGATGTGCCAATTATCACTGGTGATTGGAATGAAAAATATTGGAAACAAAGAAGAATCACCAGTAGTTGGAAAATATGGCCTTGGTGATAGAAATAACTCTGAAGATAGCATGATAGAATTTTGCAAGACCAATGACTTACTTATTGCAAACACCTTTTCTCAACAACACAAACATTGGCTATACGTGTGGACTTCACCAGACAGAGTACACAGGAATCAGATTGACTATGCCTGTGCCAAGAGGCAATGAAAAAGCTCAATATTTTCAGCCAAAAGAAGACCAGGAGTGGATTGTGGAACAGATCATCAACTGTTCATATGCAAGTTCAAGTTGAAACTGAAGACAATTAAAACAAGTCCACAAGAGACAAACTATGACCTCAATTATATCCCATTTGAATTTAGAGACCATCTAAAGAATAGACTTCACACATTGAACACCAGTGATCAAAAACCAGAGGAATTGTGAGATGACATCAAGAACATCATCCATGAAGAAAGCAAAAGGTCGTTAAAAAGACAGGAAAGGAAGAAAAGACCAAAATGGATGTCAGAAGAGACTTTGAAAATTGCCCTTGAATGGAGAGTGCCTAAAGAAAATGGAAGAAATGAGAAGATAAAAGAGCTGAAGAGAACATTTCAAAGGGCAGCTTGAGAAGACAAAGTTCATTATTGTAATGAAATATGCAAGGACATGGAGTTGGATTATGGGAGCTCTGGTAGCATAGTGGCTAAGGCACTTGACTGCTAACCAGAAGGCTGATGGTTCAAACCCACCAGCTACTCCTTGGAAGGAAGATGGGGCAATCTGCTTCCATAGTGATACTGCCTCGGAAACCCAAGGAGGGGTCGCTATGAGTCAGGTCCGACTCGATGGCACATAACAACAACAACAACATGGAGTTGGAAAGCCATGGAGAAGAACACGCTCAGCATATCTCAAGCTGAAAGAAATGAAGAAAAAATTTAAGCCTTGGGGTGCAATATTGAAAGATTCTATGGGAAAAATATTGAATGATGCAAGAAACATTAAAATAAGATGGAAGAAATACACAGAGTCACTATACCAAAAAGTGTTGGTCGATGTTCATTAATTTCAGGACGTGGCATATGATTGAGAACCAATGGTATTGAAGGAAGAAGTCAAAGCTGCATGAAGGCATTGGCCAAAAAAAAAAAAAAGGCTCCAGGAATTGATGGACTACCCATTGAGATGTTTCAGAAAACAGATGCCCCACTGGAGGCACTCACTGAGCTATGCCAAGGCATTTGGCAGTCAGCTACCTGGCCAACTGACTGGAAGAGATCCATATTTGTACCCATTCCAAAAAAAGGTGATCCCACAGAATGTGGAAATTATCAAACAGTATAATTAATATCACAAGCAAGTAAAATCTTACTAAAGATCATTTAAAAGCAGTTGCAGCAGTATATTGACACACAACTTCCACAAATGCAAGGTGTATTCAGAAGAGGATGTGGAATGAGAGATATCATTGCTGATGTCAGATGGAACGCGGCTGAAAGCAAAGAATACCAGGAAGATGTTTACTTGTGTTTTATTGACTATGCAAAAGCATTCAATTGTGTGAATCCTAACAAATTTTGGATAACATTGAGAAGAATGGGAATTTCAGAACACTTAATTGTATTAATGAGGAACCTGTACATAGACCAGGAGGCTGTTCAAACAGAACAGAACAAAGGCACACTGCAGGTTTAAAATTAAGAAGAGAGTATGTCAGGGTGTATCCTTTTACCATACTTATTTAATCTGTATGCTGAGCAAATAGTCCAAGAAGCTGGACTATATGAAAAAGAATGTGGCATCAGAATTGCAGGAAGGCTCATTAACAACCTGTGATACACAGACGACACAACTTTGCTTGCTGGCAGTAAAGATGACTTGAAGCACTTACTGATGAAGACTGAAGACTAGTCTGCAGTATAGATTACATATCAATATAAAGAAAACAAAAATGCTCACAAGATATCAGAGGACGTATAGCATTGGGCAAATCTGCTGCAAAAGACCTCTTTCAAGTGCTGAAGACAAAAGATATCTCCTTGAAAACTAAAGTGTTCCTGACACAAGCCATGGTATTTTCAATCTCCTCATATGCACGTGAGAGCCGAACAATGGGTAAGGAAGACCAAAGAAGAGTCAATGCTTTTGAGTTGTGGTGTTGGCAAAGAGTGCTGAAAGTACCATGGGCTGCTAAAAGAACTAACAAATCTGTGCTGGAATGGAGCTGGAATGCTCCTTGGAAGTGAGAATGGCCAGACTTTGTCTCACCTACTTTGGTCAGGTTGTAAGAAGGGACCATTCCCTGGAGAAGGATATAATGTTTGGTTAAGTGGAGGGTCAGCGAAAAAGGGGAAGGCCCTCAAAAAGATGAATTGGCACAGTGGCTACCACTATGGGCTCAGATATCGCAAGGATTGTGAGGCTGGCACAGGACTGGGCAGTGTTTCATTCTGCTGCACATAGGGTTGCTATGAGTTGGAAACAACTTGAGGGCACCTAACAACAACAATGGCTAAAGATTGTGAGTATTTCTTCATGTGCTTGTTGGCTGC
>NW_006922493.1:347063-349526 GCF_000298275.1 Orycteropus afer afer | reverse complement strand
CCTTCTGAGGAGTGGCTGGTGGGTTTGAACCACCAGCCTTCTGGTTAGCAGTCAAGTGCCTTAGGCACTATGCCACCAGACCTCCTGTCCATAGGTAGATGAATTTACTTCTGAGTTCTCAATTCTGTTCCATTTACCCATTTGTCATTTTATCAATACCAGGCTTTTTGGCTACCTTCGCTATGCAGTAAGTTTTGAGATTGGGAAGTGTGAAACCTCCTACTTTGTTCTTCTTTAGTAGTGCTTTGCTTTTCTGGAGTTTCCTTCCTTTCCATATGAAGTTAGTAATTAGTTTTTCCCTCTCTTTAAAGAATGTTGAAGGCTTCTGGGTATTATTTACCCATATATTTATGCGGTAAATATATATGTAACAAAACATTTGCTGTTTCAACATCTTCACATGTATAACTTAGTGACATTAATTGTGTTCATCACTTTGTATAACCATCACCATTGTCCATTTCCAAATTTTTCCATCACTGTCAACAGAGGCTCAGTGTCCTCTAAGCAATGAGCTCCTTTCCCCCCATTGCATACCTTCTGCCCAGCATAGATAACCTCTAATAAACTTAGATTTATTAGGTTTAAGCTTTCCTATTATAAATATTTCACATATGTAGGAAAATACAATATTCATACTTTCATGACCGAATATTTCACTCAGCATGATGATTTCAAGGTTTACCCATGTTGTAATTTATATCAAGGTTTCATCTTTATGGCTGAGTAATATTCCACTGTGAAAGCTCTGATTGTGTAGTGGTTAATGAAGTTGGCTGCTAACCAGAAAGCTGACAGTTCAAACCCACCAGCCTCTCCACAGGAGAAAGATAAGGCAGTCTGCTCCCATAAAGATTTACAGCCTTGGAAACCTGTGGGGCGGTTCTACTCTGTACTATAGGGTTGCTATGAGTCAGAATCAACTCAGTGGCCGTGGGTTGTTTTTTTTTTTTTTTTTTTTGCTTTAATATTCCATTTTATGTATATACCACTTTTTGTTTACTCATTAATCTGTTGTATATTTCAGTTGTTTCCATCTTTTTACTATTGTGAATACTGTTGTGATGACCACTGGTGTATATATATATCTTCCTGCTTTCAATTCTTTGGACTATATAACTAGAATGGAACATTGGATCATATGGTAATTACATGTTTAACTTCTGAGTAATCACCAGACTGTTTTCTATTTTCCAATCTGTAAAACTGTACCATTTTACAATACCCCCAGCAAAGGATGAGCACTCCTATTTCTCCACATCCTTGCCAATACCTGTAAGTTTTTGTTTTGTTTAGTTTAATCATAGCCATCTTAGTGGGTTGGGAATGATACTGAATTGTGATTTTCATTTGCATTTTCTTAATGACTAATGACATTGAGCATCATTTTAATGATAATTGCAAATTTGTGTTTCTCCTTTTGTGAAATGTTTATTCAAGTCTTTTGTCTATATTTTTTAATTGGGTCATTTGTCTTTTTGTTGCTAAGTTGTAGGAGTTCTTTACATATTCTAGATATTAAACCCTTATCAAATTTATTATTTCCAAAATGTTTCTTTCAGTCTGTAGGTTCTCTCTTCATTTTGTTGACAAAGTCATTTGATGAACAAAAGTTTTTAATTTTGATGAAGTGTCATTTATCTATTTTGTCTTTTGCTGTTCACACTTTTGACGTCATATCTAATATTCCATTATTAAGTAAGTCTGGAAGCATTTCCCCTATGTTTTCTTCTAAGAGTTTTATAGTTTTGCTGTTGTTATGTGCCATCAAGTCAGACCCGACTCATAGTGACCCCTTCTTGGGTTTCTGAGGCAGTATCACTACAGCAGTAGATTGCCGAACCTTCCTTCCAAGGAGTGGCTGGTGGGTTTGAACCACCAGCCTTCTGGTTAGCAGTCAAATGCCTTAGGCACTATGCTACCAGAGCTCCTTGCATTTACTCTTTGATCCATTTTCACTTAGCTTTTGTATATGGTGTGAGGTATGTGTCCAGGTTCATTCTACTGTTTATGGAAATCCAGTTGTCCCAGAACCATTTATTTAAGAGACTATACTTTCCCCAATTGTATGGATTTAGCACTCTTGTTGAAGCTCAATTGACCATCTATGTGTGGGTTTATTTCTGGACTCTCAATTCTATTCCATTGGTCTCTGTCTATCATGACACCAGTAGTAGACTTGGTTACTGTAGTTTTATAATGTTTTGAAATCAGGAAATGTGAGTCCTCCTACTCTTTCCTTATTCTAGATTGTTTTGGCTATTCTTGGCCCTTGCAGTTCCATAGTAATTAAAGGATTGGCTTTTCTGCAAAGGTTACTGGAATATTGATGGGTATTGTGTTAAATCTATAGACTGCTTCAGATGGTATTGATAGGTTAACAATATGTTGTTTCCTAATCCATGAACATACAATATCTTTTCACTTATTTAGATAGTCTTTAATTAATATTTTATAGATTTC
>NW_006922493.1:345385-346530 GCF_000298275.1 Orycteropus afer afer | reverse complement strand
TTTCACCCAGCCCCTAGAGCCTGGCACTTTGAACTTGGACTTAAAGCCTCCAAATTGTAAGAATACACTCCTGTTGTTAAGGCCATCCCATTTGTGGTATATTCTTGTCAGAGCGGCACTAGGTAACCAGAACATATGCTATTATAAATTCTATTTTTTCCTTATATTTTTTCCAGATTGCTCTTTGCTGGTGTATGAAAACCTGGCTAATTTTTGTGCATTGACTTTGTATCCTGAAACTTTTCTGAATCCAATTATTAACTCTAGTAGCTTCTTTGTGTATTCTTTGGAGTCTACCATAGATTGGATAACGTTATCTGCAAAAAGCCATAATTATATTTCTTCTTTCCCAATCTAGATACATTGTATTTATTTTTCTTTTCTAATTACTATGGCTAGGACTTCCACTATAATATTGAATAGCTGTCATGATAATGGGCAACCTTGTTGTGTTCTTGATCTTAAGGGGAGAAATCTGAATCTTTTTCCATTGAATGTGATGTTAGCTGTGGGTTTTTCATAAATGTCCTTTATTATATTAAGGAATTTCCCATCTTTTCCCAGCTTTTTTAATGTTTTTATCATGTAAATGTGTTGGATTTTGTCAAATACCTTTTCTGTATTTGTTGATAAGTTCATGTGGTTTTTTCCCTTATTTCTATAAATGTGACATATTACATTGATTGAATTTCTTATGTTGAACCACTCTTGTATTTCTGGAATAAATACCACTTAATCATGGTATATACAATCCTTTTAATATGCTTTTGAATTTGGTTTGCTAGTATTTTGTTGAGGATATTTCCATCTATATTATTAGGGGTATCTGTTTGTAGTTTCTTTTTTTTTTTTTCTGGTAATATCTTCATCTGGCTTTGATGTCATGGTATTGCTAGCCTCATAGAATGATGAGAAAGTGTTCTCTTCTTTTCCATTTTTTGGAAAAGTTTAAGAAGGATTGGGGTCACTTATTGTATAAAATTTTGATAGATTCCTCCAGTGAAGCCACCTGGACTTTTCTTTGTTGCCAGGTTGGTTTTTATGTTGGTGTTGATTGTTTGTTTTTTGGTGATTCAATCACTTTACTATTTATGGATCTGTTGAGATGTATTTCTTCTTGAATCAATTTAGGACTTCTATGTGTT
>NW_006922493.1:343282-344835 GCF_000298275.1 Orycteropus afer afer | reverse complement strand
TACAATTCAGTGATATTGATTACATTCTTCAAGTTGTGTACGCATCCTCACTCTCCTTTTCTAACTTGTCCCTACACCATTGACATAAACTCACTGCCTCCAGAATTTCTTATTTAATCTTTTGAGTTGCTGTTGTGACTTTGATCCCATATAGATAGTTCTTAAAAGAGTATAATTCTCATGTCAGACATTGTTTATTAGTTAAGCTAAACTATTGTTTCATATTAAGAAGACTTGTGGAGATATTTTTGTTTTAAATTTTAAAGATTATCTCAGGTAGAATGACTTCCTGTAAGATGGAAGACTAGGCAGATATGTTACCCAGATGCTCTACAAAGACGCAAGAAATGAAATGAAGCAGATACAGATGACAATCCTGGAACCCTGAGCTTCAAAGGAAAGGATAAGGAAGTAGATCAAATACCAACTAGAAGAAATTGAATGAAAATAGTTAACAGAGAAAAATGTGGAGCAGTGAATTATCAACTGACTTGACACAGTGTGGCCATTCTGAATTATTGCAAGCAACATTCTAATTGGAGCTGTTGTTGTTGTTAGGTGCCATCGATTGTGTGCAATGCATAGCAACCCTATGCACAGCAGAATGAAACACCACCAGATCCCAGGCCAACTCCACGATCCTTGCTATATTTGAGCCCATCGTCGCAGCCACTGTGTCAATCCATCTAGTTGAAGGCCTTGCTCTCTTTCATCGACCCTCCACCTTACCAAGCATGACATCCTTCTCCAGGGAATGGTCCCTCCTGAGAACATGACCAAAGTAGGTGAGATGACATCTGGCCATCCTCGCTTCCAAGGAGCATTTTGGCTGCACTTTCTCCAGGACAGATCTGATAGTTCTTTCAGCAGTCCATGGTAATTTCAGCATTCATCACCAGCACCACAACTCAAAATCATCAAGTTTTCTTCGGTCTGCCTTGTTCATTGTCCAGCTCTCACAGTCCGTCATCAATGAGGTGATTGAAAATATCATGGCTTGTGTCAGGCAGACCTTAGTCCTCAAGGAGACATCTTTGCTTCTCAGTACTTGAAAGATGTCCTTTGTAACTGACTTGCCCAATGCTATATGTCATCTAATGTCCTGAGTGCTGCTTCCATTGACATCAATTGTACAACCAAGCAATGTGAAGTCTTTGACAACTTCAATCTTTTCTCCATTTATCATGTTGCTGTTTATAGGTCCAGTTGTGAGGATTTTTGTTTTTTTTTATATTGAGGTGTAACACATACTGCAGACTGTATTCTTCCATCTTCATCAGTAAGTACCTCAAGTCATCCTCACTTTCAGCAAGCAAAGTTTTGTCATCAACATATGGCAGGTTGTTAATGATTTTTCCTCTAATCTTGATGCCACATTTTTCTTCATATAGTCCAACTTCTTGGATTATTTGCTCAACACATAGATTGGATAATATGGGGAAAGGATACAACCCTTACGCACTCCTTTCTTGATTTTAAACCATGCAGTGTTCCCTTGTTTTGTTTGAATGACAGCCTCCTGGTCAATGCACAGGTTCCTCATGAGTACAATT
>NW_006922493.1:342219-342812 GCF_000298275.1 Orycteropus afer afer | reverse complement strand
TGGTTTTCTAACTCCAGGTCTTTGCACATTTCATTATAATAATTGGCTTTGTCTGCTCAAGCTGCTCTTTGAAATCTGTTCAGCTCTTTTATCTTCTGATTTCTTCCATTTGCTTTAGCTATTCTCTGCTCAAGGTCAAGTTTCAGAGTCTCTTTTGTCATCCATTTTGGTCTTCTTTTCTTGTCTTTTTAGTGACCTCTTGCTTTCTTCATGTATGATGTTCTTGATGTCATCCCACAATTCTCCTGGTTTTTGGTCATTGGTGTTCAATGTGTCAAATCTATTCTTTAGATGGTCTCTAAATTCAGGAGGGATATATTCAAGATAATATTTTGTCTCTCATGGATTTTTTTTAAGTGTCTTTAACTTCAAGTTGAACTGCATATGTGCAGTCTGTCCCATGATCAGCCCTTGGCCTGTTTTGGCTGAAGATACTGAGCTTTTCCATTGCCTCTTGGCACAGATGTAGTCAATCTGATTCCTGTGTGTTCTATCTGATGAAGTCCACGTGTAGAGCCACCGTTTGTGTTGTTGAAAAAAAGGTGTTTGCAATGAACAAGTCATTGGTCTTGCAAAATTCTACCATGTGAGTT
>NW_006922493.1:338275-341474 GCF_000298275.1 Orycteropus afer afer | reverse complement strand
CTCACAGCAACTCACCACCAGAGTAGGACAAACTGACAGACAAGTTTGTCTCCCTTAGCTGTTCAAAACCTCTCCAACCTCCCCTTATCTTGATCTTTGCTGCAGCCTCCTCACTCTGTCCTGGTCCCCCTGGTCTTTTTCTCTCCTTTCCCCGCATTCCCACCTTGCTGCTTGTGGGGCATGGCCTGGGTTCCCTCCCCTTACCTGGATCCCTGCCATTGCCTCCTCACTCTGTCCTGGTCTCCCTGGCCTTTTTTTCTCCTTTCCCAACTTTCCCGCCTTGCTGCTTGTGAGATGTAGCCTGGATTCCCTCCCCTTACCTGGAACCCTGCCACTGCCCCCTCTCTAACTGGAGCAGGAATCAGATAATTAGTTCCACCCTCCCAAGACTGCACTAGTGCCTGAACTGGTGGCTAGCAACCAGAAAGCTGTGATCTCCCCCTTAATCTCCACACCATCCTGATGACTAGAAGTGTAGCCACCCCCACCTCCACCCAATCTGTGGCCAGCGACACCCACCCCATGCTGCTCTTGCCTTGCCATGCCTGAGGTCAAAGGCATGCCCTCACAGATCAGACAACATATGTACACCACCCCCATGTTTGGAGACACATGCTCTCTGCCTCTTAGGTCAGCACAATATGCTGCCATGGATTGGCCATCCCATCAACTGCCACCTCCTTGGCCATTAAAAGTTGTCTGAGTATAGTCGCCCCATCCTTGATTCCTCTTCACAACCTGAACCAAGTGCTCCTGTCCTCACTGTCTCCTTGGCCAGCAGAACCACCATCCAGGATTGAGCACTCTACTGCATGCCACTTCCTAAGCCAACAAAGTGTGCCAACTTGGACTGGGCACCCAGACCATCACCACCTCCTCAGTCATCAAAACAACATCCTCCACTGGGGACTTCACTCCCCACTACTTCCTTGGCTAGCAGAGTTCACCATTTGGGACCAAGTGCCCTGCCCCTACCACCTCCTTGCCCAGCAGAATGCATTGACCTGGATCAGCCCCCTACACACACACACACACACACACACACAGCTCTGCCTGGAAGAAGTGTCATCCTAGACTGGGTGCCCCTCAACCTGCCACCCTAGCTTTCAATTTTACTGCTTTTTTTTTTGTTCTATCCTTGTTTTTTCCATCTTCTGCTTTGTTCATTTCCCATGTTATTTTTTACTTTTTACATTTTTTTAGTTTCTTTTTCTCTTTGTTTTTGTTTTTCTTATTTTCTTTCTTTCTTTCTTTTTACAGTTTATTTTATTTTTGTTTTATTTTGTCCTGCCTGGTAGGAGGCATCAACTACATCCACACTACCCAGCAACACCTGCCCCTCCTGCTTTGCCACCCACTGGGTGAGTGCACCACCAATTTCTGCACCACTTGGTCAATGAGAGAAGGTGGCCAACAGTAGCTCATGCTTCTATCAACTCTTCTACAAAAACAGCGAACAATGAACTCCACACCTATTCCCATCCTATACCACAAACACCAAGAGACAGGTGGTAAGCATCTAAGTCCTGCCAAATTAGCAAACAGAATAGCATACCAATCCTGCTTGCCCAAATATATAAAAAGAAAATAAAGTAAAAAAAAAAAAAAACCTAGGCAAAAAAAAACCAACATACAATTATCAATTAAATACAATTACAACAGACAACCTTAGTTCTCACAAAGAAACAAGAAAAGATGACTCAAACAAAAGACCAAAATATAAAGCCAGAAAACATTTCTGAGGAAGAAATGGTATTGCAACTACCTGATACTTAATTCAAAAGAATTATATTTAGGTCCCTTCAATGAATTGAGAGATAAATCAAGGAAAGCACAAACAAAATCAAGAAAAATATAGACAAAACTCTAGAGAAATTCACAAAGATCACACAAGAGCAAATTGGCAAAATAAGTGGAAAAAATAGAAACCATGCAAAAACAACAAATAGAAATCCATAACAGTAATACTAAGATTCAGAAACAGATGATATATTAGAAAGGCAGAGGTGTAGAATCGAATCAACGGAAGACAGAATTAGCAAAACTGAAGAAATTTTTCTCAATACTAATGAGTTAGAGGAATAATCAAAAAAGGAATGAATTAAAAAATTAAGAAAAGAGGACTTCCACTAAGATGGAGGAATAGAAAGACAAGCTACACAGACCCTCTTCAACAAAGAAAAGAGAAACCAATTGACAGAGAGGCAGAAAATAATCTTGGAGCCCTGAGCTTTAAAAGAAAGTATGCAGAAGTAGCTGAGACATCAACTAATAGAAAAATCTGAATGAAAACAGTGAGTATGGAGATGGTCAGAGCAGTGGACTGTCAACTACTCTGATGGGACCAACAGCCTGAATATTTCCAAGTGGTGTTGGGACCTGAGAATTGACCTAAAAATCAGCCCTGGTTCCCAAGGGCTGCAGGGATGACTGTGCTGGTGGCCTGTGACTAGGAAGGGAAACAGCAAGGAGAGAGACAACCTGAGCTGTGGACTTTTGGCTGTCCAGAGGGTGCAGCCATTTTGGTTGTTTACAACCGACAGCCATTTTGGATATTTAAAGTGACCAAGGGTGCAGCCATTTTGAATCTTTACAAGTGGCAGCCATTTTGGATTTTAAAGTGACAACATTCTCATATGGATTCCAGGGACCTAAGAATAGGCTCCATTTGCCAAGGATTGCAGGGACATAGAGGAGGCCGACAACAGGAACAGAGACAGGTGGCAAGTATATAAGTGCTGCCAACTAGTGAATAGAGGATCACAGTACCCTGCTTACATAGATAACATCCTAACAAAACAAAAGTTGTAGGCAAGCCACTCTAACATACAATCACCAATTAAATATAAACAAAAACATCACAACATTTCAGAGACAACAGAGCATCACAGTACACACAAAGAAGCAAAATAAATCAGTAGAAAAAAGGGACTAGGATACAGACCCAAAACACATCCCCAAGGAAGACACAGCATTGGAACTCCCTGGTAAGGAATTCTAAAGAATTATATTTAGGTATCTTCAATGGATTGAGAGACAGATAAAGGAAAACACTGACAAAATTGAGGAAAACATACAGAAAATCATAGAACTATTTAAAAAGACAATACAAGAACAAAATGACAAAATAAATGAAAAATTTGAAATGATACAAAATCTACAGACAGAAATCCAGAAGATTAATACTAAATTTTCAGAA
>NW_006922493.1:336322-338055 GCF_000298275.1 Orycteropus afer afer | reverse complement strand
CAAGACATATCATCATCAAACTCACCAAAACCAAAGACAAAGAAAGAATCCTGAAAGCAGCATGGGAAAAATGAAACATTACCTACCAGAGGCAACCAATAGGACTAAGCTAAGATTTCTTGGCCAGAACCCTGCAGGCAAGAAGACAATGGGATAGTATATATAAAACCCTAAAAGAAAAAAAATTCCCAACCAAGAATTATATACCCAGCAAAATTGTCTTTCAAATACAAAGGTGAAATTGGGACATTTCCAGATAAGCAGAAATTAAGGAAATTGGTTAAAACCAGAAGAACCTTACAAGAGATGCTAATGGGAGTCCTTTGAACAGAGAAGCAACAAGAGCAAACAACCACTGACCATTAACACACATGATGACATAACCCAGAAACCAACCCCGTTGTAGAAGTATCCAAAGTTAATAAGCCTACAAGATTGTAAACAGGGAACTAAAGACATCAATTGACAAATGAGGACAACTACAAACCAAAAATAACAGAAAAAATTGTGTAGTTACAGAATTTCTAAATGGTAGGGAAGTCAAGACAACTACAAGGTAAAATGGACTATTCTAAACTTGGGAAGAAAACCATAAATCACAGGGTAACCTCAAATAAAAATGATAAACCTTCACATCAAAATAAAAAAGAGGCCCAGCACAAATATTTATCAAATACTAAAACAATGGCAACAAAGGAAGTGATAATACAATTCATAAACAAAACGAGCACAGCACAGAAATTATATGGGACAAAGAAATCAACACCACGAAAAAGCACATAACAAAATGACAGCAACAAATTCATACTTGTCGATAATTACATATCTGGCAAGGGACTTATCTCTAAGATTTATAGAATATTCCAATGCCTCAACAACAAAGGGTTTAACAATCCAATTGAAAAATGGGCATAAGACATGAATAGACACTTCACCAAGGAGGATATTCAGGCTCCTAGCAAACACATGAAGAGATGCTCATGATCATTGGCCATCAGAGATATGCAAATCAAGACAAAAATGACATACCATCTTACCCCAGCACTGATGGCAAGGTTCAACAAGACAGAAAATAACAAATGCTGGCAGGGATCTGGAGAGATTGGGACTCTTATACACTGCTGGTAGAACTGTGAAGTGATATAATCACTGTGAAAAGTAGTATGGAGATTCCTTAAAAAGCTGGATTTGGAGACACATTTTGACCAATCTCATTACTAGGTATATATCCTAGAGAGGTGAGAGCCAGGACAGGAACAGATATATGCACACCCATGTTCATAACAGCACTATTTATAGTAACAGAAAGATGGAAACCACCTACTTGCCCATCAGTGGAAGAGTGGATGACCAAACTATGTTACATACACAAAATGGAATGCTATGCACCACTAAAGAAAGTGTAGAGTCTGCAAAACACCACATAACATGGATGAACTTGGAGAACCTTATGCTGAGTGAAATAAGTCAATCACAGAAGGACAAATATACTATTAGTTCATTGTTGTGGAGGGTCAAGGAAAGGTTTCTATATGGAGAGAAACTTTCTTTGTTGGTTGCCAGAGGTGGGAGGAGAGGGGAGGGAACACTGCCCCCCCCAAAAAAAAGGAAATGCATTGACCCATGTCACTTCAGTTTTGTGTATTTCACCGTACATAAATTATTTTGTGGTTGTTGTTAGGTGCAGTTGTTGTTGTTGTTGTTGTTTGCTGTCGAATCGGCCCCAACTCATA
>NW_006922493.1:334859-336037 GCF_000298275.1 Orycteropus afer afer | reverse complement strand
AGAAATGTTGGGCAATCTATTTCCGTAGTGATATTGCCTCGGAAACCCAAGGAGGGGTTGCTATGAGTCACATCTGCCTCAATGGCAATGCATGCATTTAATCCATCATTGCAGTCACTGTGTCAATCCACCTCATCAAGGGCCTTCCTCTTTTTCTTTGTCCCTCCACTTTGCCAGGAATGATATCCTTCTCCAGGGAATTGTCCTTCTGACAACATGACTAAAGTAGGTGAGACGAAGTCTGGCCATTCTCAATTCCAAGAAGCATTCTGGCTGCACTTCCTCCAGGATTTGTTAGTTCTTTTAGCAGTCCATGGTACTTTCAGCATTCCTCGCCAACACCACAACTCAAAAAGCATCAACTCTTCTTTGGTCTTCCTTTCTCATTGTTCTGCTTGTATCAAGTGCACCTTAATCTTCAAAGAAACATCCTTGCTCCTCAGCACTTGAAACAGGTCCTTTGCAGCAGATTTGCCCAATGCTATACGAAGTCTGATACCTTGACTGCTACTTCCATTGGTGTTGATTGTAGAACAAAGTAATATGAAGTCTTTAACAACTTCAATCTTTTCTCCATTTATCATGATGCTGCTTATTGGTCTCATTGTGAGGATTTTTGTTTATTTTATATTGAGGTGTAATCCATACAGCAGACTGCAGTCTTCAATCTTCATCAGTGTTTCAAGCCATCCTCATTTTCAGTGCACAAAGTTGTGTCATCTGCATAAAGCACGTTGTTCATGAGTCTTCCTCAAATTCTGATGCCACATTCTTCTTCATATAGTCCATCTTCTCAGATTATTTGTTCAGCATACAGATTAAATAAGTATGGTGAAAGGATACAACCCTGATGCACTTCTTTCTTGATTTTAAACCATTCAGTGTCTCCTTGCTCTGTTTGAGCAATAGCCTCCTGGTCTATGTAGAGGTTCCTCATGAGCACAATTAAGTGTTATGGAATTCCCATTATCTCAATGTTATCCATAATTTGTAATGATCCACACAATCAAATATTTTTGCATAGTCAATAAAACACAAGTAAACATCTTTCTGCTATTGTTTGATTTGAGCCAAGATCTATCTGACATCAGCAATGTTATCCCTTGTTCCACGTCCTCTTCTGAATCCAGCTTGCATATCTGGAAGTTCTCTGTCAATATACTGCTGCAACCGTTTTT
>NW_006922493.1:332900-333984 GCF_000298275.1 Orycteropus afer afer | reverse complement strand
TACAAGATTGAAAATGGTAAACCAGAAATATCCACTTGTGTCTGAAGACAATTGCAAAACACAAAGAGGGAATACCAAACTTTCAAATGTTGAAGAAGTCAAGATGATATAAAAATAGAAAGACTGGTTTGGGCTTGGGAAGGAAATAATAAATTACAGAGTTATGTCAAAGAAAATTAATAAACCAACTTATCAAAATGAAAAAGAAAATCATGATTATCTAGTAAAAACCAAAACAACAGCAACAAAGGAAATGATATGGAATTCAATAAACTAAATAAACTCAACACAGAAAAAGATATAGAACAAAGATATCATCAGTACCAGAAAAAAAAAGCAACATGATAACAATAAATTCATACTTATCATTAATTGCACTGAATGGAAATGGATTAAAAGCACCAGTCAAGAGACAGAGAATAGGAGAATGAATAAGAAAACATGACCTATCAATACACTGTTTACAAGAGATACACCTTTGATGCAAAGAGAAAAATAAGATAAAAATTAAAGAATGGAAAAACATATAAAGCAAATGTCAACTGAAAAAAGAACAGGAGTGGCAATATTAATTTCTGATAAAATAGACTTTGAGGCAAAAACATGAAATATTCTCCAGAATAATCCATATGTTAGGCCACAAAGCAAGCCTCAATGATTTTAAAACCATCAAAATATTTGAAAAAGTATTTTCTCATGTCACAATGCTACAAAACTATAAATCAACAACAGGAAAGGCTAGGGAAAAAATTCAAATACATCAAAACTGAATAACACCCTGCTTAAACAATTATATTTTAGTAGAATAAATAAGAAAATTCCTTGAATCAAATGAGAATGAAAACATAATACACTGAGATATTTGGCATGCAGCAAAAGCAGTCTCAGAGGACAATTTATAGCAATAAAGGTACACATCAAAAGAAGAGCCAAAATCACCACCTTAACTCAATCTCTCCAACAATAATAATAAGAATAAAAGAATAGCAAAAACAGCCTATAGTCACCAGAAGAATAAAGATTAGAGCAGAAAAAAAATAAGCAGAAAATAGAAAAACAATAGAAAGAATTAACAAGAATAGAA
>NW_006922493.1:331744-332800 GCF_000298275.1 Orycteropus afer afer | reverse complement strand
AGAAAAACAATAGAAAGAATTAACAAGAATAGAAATTGGTTCTTGGAAAGGGTTAATAAAACTGACAAACCACTGGTAATTTTTAAAAAGAAAAAGGAGGAGAAGATGCAAATAACACAAATTAGAAATTAAATAGGTGATGTCACAACCAAACCAATAGAAATGAAAAGGATAATAACAGAATACCTGAAGAACTTTATCACAACAACTTTGAAAATCTAGAACAAATGGACAAATTTCTAGAAACATACTACCTAACCAAGCTAACACAATCTGAGGAAGAAATTGCAAACAAACCCATAACAAAAGTAGAAATTGAACAGGTCATTGAAAAAATAAAAGAAAAAAAACTGCCAACAAAAAATTTCTGATCCAGATGACCTCATTAGCAAATTCCACCAAACATTCAGAGCACAGCTGACACCAATTTTATTCAAACTATTCTAGAACATAGAAAATAATGGATTAACCTTCAATTCATTCTATGAAGCAAGTATAACACTAATCCCAAAGTCAGTCAAAGCCACCCCTGAAAAAGAAAATTATTGACAAATATCCCCCATGAATATAGATGCAAAATTGCTCATCAAAACCCTAAACAAAATAATCCAACAACATTTTTAAAAATAATACATCATGACCAAGTGGAATTCATACCAGGTATGCAAGGATGGTTCAGAATGTTAGAAAAACAATCAACTTAATCTACTACATAAATAAAACAAAGGAGAAGAAACACACAATTATATCTATTCATGCAGAAAAGACATTTGACAAAAGCCACTAGAGAGATGGAAATCAAAACAACCATGAAATACCATCTCACCCCAGCATTAATCACAAAGTTCTGGGGGGAGTCCTAGCAAGATGGCAGAATAGGCAGACAAGCTACACACACCCTCTGCAACAAAGCAAAGAGAAACCAATTGAAATCTATACCAAAGATGATCCTGGACCCTGAGCTTCGAAGGGAAGGATGAAGAAGTGAATTAAATACCAATTAGTAATAGAACCTGAATGAAACAGTGAGTAAGGAGACAAACAGAGTTGTGGACT
>NW_006922493.1:329387-330195 GCF_000298275.1 Orycteropus afer afer | reverse complement strand
TTTTTTTTCCTCTTCCCTTTTCCTTATTCCATTATTTTTCCTTTCTTTTGGATCTACCTAACACTTATTTTTCCTTTTGCAGTTTTCTCTATTTTTTTTTTTTTTACTCTTTTTTTTCTCTCTCTCTCATTCCTGCCTCCCAGAGATATTGTGGCTTTTTCCTCCTCTGTTTTTGCATGATCTTTTTTTCCTATCCTTTTTAAATAGACTTTAAAATGTTTCATTCTTAGTTATTGCATTTCATTTTCTTTTCTTTCTTTCTTCTTCTTTTTTTGCAATAATTCTTATTTGTTAATGCTGTTGAATTTTTTATTCTCTTGGTTTTATTTTTTTATTTATTTTTGTCTACCTGAGTGGGAGACAGCAAATGTTCCCACACAAGCCAATCATGCCTGCACATCCTGCAGCCCCACACACTGAGTGAGGGCCACCAATTGCTTTTGTACCAACTGACCAATGATAGATGGCAGCCAATACCAGCTCAACTCACCTTCAACTGCTCATTACAAACAGCTAACAGAGATCTGTGCCCATACTCTCATTCTTTATCACACCCACCAGGAGACAGGTGGTGAGTACGTAAGTACTAGTAACTACCAAATAGAGGAGCACAGCACCCTGCTCACACAGACATATCAAAACAAAATAAAGGAAAAAAAATCATGTGTGAATCACACCAACATACTACCAGAAATTAAACATAAATACACCACAATGTCTCAGAGACAACAGACCTTCACAGTTCACAGAAAAAAAGCAAGGTAAATTAGCGCAAACAAGGGACCAGTGTACAAACCCAGAAAACATC
>NW_006922493.1:327097-327818 GCF_000298275.1 Orycteropus afer afer | reverse complement strand
AAAAAAAAAAAAATTACAAAATAAATGAAAAATTAGAAATGATACAAAATTTACAGGTAAAAATGCAGAAGATTAATAATAAATTTTCAGAAATAGATAAAAACATTAAGCAGACAAAGGAGTAACAATGAATTGATGGAAGACAGAATTAGTGAGATTGAAAACAAATACTTCAATACTACTTTGGTAAAAATTGGAAAAAAGATCAAAATCAAATGAAGAAAGCCTAAGATTCGCATGGGATCAAATCAAGAGGAATAACTTACATGTAATTGGAATCCCAGAACAGGAAGAGACAAATAAAACCACAGAGAAAACTGTTGAAGATTTGTTGGAAGAGAATTTCCTTGATATAATGAAAGATGAGAATATATCCATTCAAGAAGTCCAATGAACCCCAAATAGCATAGACCCCCAAAAGATAAACATCAAAACATATCATCATCCAACTCACCAAAACCAAAGACAAAGAAAGAATCCTAAAAACAGCATGGGAAAAATGAGAAGTTACCTACAGAAGACAACCAATAAGACAAAGCTCAGATTTCCCAGCAGAAACCATGCAGGTAAGAAAGCAATTGGATAATACATATACAACCTTGAAAGAAAAAAATTTCCAATAAAGAATTATATACTTAGCAAAATTGTCACTAAACATGAGGGTGAAATTAGATTTCCAGATAAGCAGAAATTAAGGGAATTTGTTAAAAGCATACCAACT
>NW_006922493.1:323350-324490 GCF_000298275.1 Orycteropus afer afer | reverse complement strand
GGAGTTTACAAAGACTTATGGGTAGAAAAGCCACACTAAGTAATTTACTACACCACAGGAACAAAGACAAAAATAGACTAAAAATCAAAGGTTGGAAAAAGATATACCAAGCAAATGGCAACCAAAAGAGAGAAGGAGTGGTAATATTAATTTACGATAAAATATACTTTAGGACAAAAACCACCATAAGAGACAAGGAAGGGCATTATATGATAATGAATCATTTTAATCAACAAGAGGGCATAACCTTAGTAATTTTCTACCCACCCAATGAAAGACCTCCAAAATACATAAAGCAGGCTTTAACAGAATTGAAAAGACAAATAGATAAATCCACAGAAATAGTAATAGATTATATCACTTTCAATAAAAGATAGACCAACTGGAAACTCAACAAAGATACAAAAGTACCGAACACAATCAACCAACTTAACACAATATAGTAAAATTTTTGGAACACAGCAAAAGCAGTGGCCAGAGGCCAATTTATAGCAATAGATGCACACATCAAAAAAAAGAACCAAAATCAACCCCTTATCCCAACTTCTCCATGAATTAGAAAAAGAGGAGCAAAAAAATAAAAATAAAAAAGCCTACAGTCATCAGAAGAAAAGAAATAATAAAGAATTGAGCAGAAATAACAGAAACATAGAAAGACAATAGAAAAAATCAACAAGACTAGATGCTGGTTCTTTGAAAAGATTAATAAAATTGACAAACCACTGGCAACTCTAGCAAAGGAAAAGGACAAGATGCAAATAACATGAATAAGAAACAAAAGGGGTGATGTCACAGCAGTACCAACAGAAATAAAAGAATAATATCAGGGTACTATGAAGAACTGTACTCCAACAAATTTGAAAACCCAGGAGCAATGAACAGATTTCTAGAAACACCTACTTACCCAAACTAACACAGACTGAGGTAGAAAATTGAACAGCAACATAACAAAAAAAAATTGAATAGGTCATAAAAAAATTTACCAACAATAAAATGTCCTGGGCCAGAGAGTTTCACTAGAGAACTTTACCATTCAGAGAAGAGCTGACACCAATTCTCCTCAAACTATTCCAGAACATAGAAAAGGATGGAATCCTCCTAAATTCATTTTATGAAGCAAGCATAACCTTGATACCAAAA
>NW_006922493.1:319836-322805 GCF_000298275.1 Orycteropus afer afer | reverse complement strand
CAACATTAATCTCTATGGAGAGAGACTGAAAAGACTCCCCTTGTGAAGAGGAACCAGACAAGGATACCCTCTATATCCACTTCTATTAAACATTGTATTTGGAAGTCCTAGCCAGGGCAATAAGGCAGGAAAGGGAAATAAAAGGCATCCAAATAAGTAAGGAAGAAGAAAAACTATCCCTATTTGTAGATGATGTTGTTGTTATGTGCCATCAAGTCGGACCCTACTCATAGTGACCCCTCTTTGGGCTTCCGAGACAGTATCACTACGGAAGTAGATTGCCCCATCTTCCTTCTGAGGAGTGGATGGTGGGTTTGAACTGCCAGCCTTTTGGTTAGCAGTCAAGTGCCTCAGCCACTATGCTACTAGAGCTCCCAAAAATCCTATATATAGAAAGCCCAAGAGACTCAGCAAGAAAACTACTGGAACTTATTGAAAAATTTATCATAGTGACAGGATACAAAATCAACATACAAAATCAGTTGGATTCTTCTACACCAGCAAAGACTTCTCTGAGAAGGAAATCAATACCATTTCCAATAGTTATCAAAAAGATAAGATATTTGGGAATAAATCATACCAGGAACACAAAAGACTTGTACAAGAAAAACTACAAAACATTACTTCAAGAAAGTATAAGAGATCTACATAAATGGAAGAACATATTATGCTCATGAGTAAGAAGATTGAACATTGTGAACATGTCAATATTACTCAAAGCAATCTATACATTCAATGCAATTCCAATCCAGATTTCATCGACATTCTTTAAAGACATGGAAAAATCAATCACTAATTTTATATGGAAAGGAAAGAGACCTTAGATAAGCAAAGCACTATTGAAGAAGAACAATGAAGTAGGAAGTCTCAGACTCCCCGATCTCAAAACCTACTACAGGCACAGTTGTCAAAACAGCCTGGTATTGGTACAAAGACAAACACATAGACAAGTGGAGCAGAATTGAGAGCTCAGAAATAGAAACATCCTCCTGTGGTCAACTGATCTTAGATAAAGAGTTGAAATACATTACATGGGGAAGAGATAGTCTCTTTCATAAATGGTTCTGGCAAAACTGGATCTCCATTTGCAGAAAAATTAAACAAGATCCATAGCTCACACCATACACAAAAAATAACTCCAGATGGATCAAAGACTTAAATTTGAAACCTAAAACTATAAAGGTCATCAAAGAAAAAGTAGGGGCAAAAGTGGGGTCCCTAATTTATGGCACCAAGCATATCTCAAGATGCACAAACAACAGAAGAGAAACTAGATGATTGGGACATTCTAAAAATTAACTCTTGCACAAATACCAATGATACAAAATACCCACAATCCTTACAGAAACAACAGAAGACTGACATAGAGTAATCCCTCACAGACAGCCAGACACTGTGGGAGAGAGATCCAATGGATCTACCAACTCAGGACCATAGTACTGGAAGAAACCAGACTCAATTGACACAAGAAAATACATAAAAATCTTGTTCCTCAGTCTACATTGGTGAGTAGTGACTGTGGTCTTAAAAGCTCTCAAGTGGCCATCTAAGATGCAGCTAATGGTCTCCTAACATTAGAAGTGAAGAAGAGTGCAAAAAAACAAAGGAATTTGGAAACAATCAGCTCTAGGGCATGATGGACCCCGAGACCAGAAGAACTAGATGGTGCCTGGCTGCCAATGCCAACCATTCAGGAAAGAATCAAATCTGGAGATCCTGGATTGAGTGGGAGGAAAAACATGGAACAAAATCCAAAAACTCAATAATGACCAGAATTACTGGTCGGATAGAGTCTGGTGAGACTGCCAATAGTATGGCCCTGGGATACATTCTGGGCCTGGAATAAAAACTCACTCCCAGGGGCTGGCTCTAAGCCCAATAGTAAACAATATGTACACACAGACCACCCAACCCAGAGTGACACACCCACATACTCTATGGAAATGCATACCTTGGAGCAATCGACCATAGGGCACCAGAGGGGCAACATATGCACGGAGGAAATGCAGGACACATAGGAGTGCATAACTATGAGGGTCATGGAGGTGGGTTACTGGGCAGGGAAAGGAGGAGACTGGGTTGGTGTTGGGGATGATAAATGGGTAGTGAAACTAAATGTACATGAAATGTTGAATGTAAAACAAACGCTGCTCTGTAAACTTGCAACTAAAGTACAATAAAAGAAAGAAAGAAATGAAAAGCATGAGGAAGAGAAGCTAAGGTGACAGTGAAAAGAAAGAGAACATAAAGGATAAAGAGCAGACAAAGGATTAAAAAAAAAAGAAAGAAAATGTAAAACTCAGCCAAAGAAATAAAGATAGTTTGCCTAGGCAAAGGATTTGAACAGACACATCAGCAAAGATACAGAGATAGTAAATAAGTACATAAAAAATATGCTCAACATCATTAGTCAGTAGGAGAATTAAAAAATAATAAAAATTAATTCTTATATGCATCAAAAGACTTCTCCAAAAGAATAATAATAATAAAAAAGAACCTACAAAATGGGAAAAAATATTCAGAAATGACATATCGGACAAAGGACTTATCTCTAAAATTTATAGAAAACTCTAACACCTCAACATCAAAAAGACAAACAATCCAATTAAAAAAAAATGGGCAGAAGACATGAACAGACACTTCACCAAAAAAGATACTCAGGCAGCCAACAAACGTATGAAGAAATGTTCATGATCATTAGCCATTAGAGAGATGCAAATCAAAACAATGAGATACCATCTCACACCAGCATAATAGCAAAATTCAACAAGACAAAAAAGCAAATGCTAGCAAGGATGTGGAAAGATTGGAACTCTCATACACTGCTGATGGGACTGTGAAAAGATACGACCATTGTGGATATCGGTGTGGTGATTCCTTAAAAAGCTGGAAAGAGAAATACCTTTTGATCCACCAATCCCATTACTAGATATATATCCTAAAGATGTGAGAGGCAGAACACTACCAGA
>NW_006922493.1:317647-318846 GCF_000298275.1 Orycteropus afer afer | reverse complement strand
CACTTGGCAAGTCAGCTGCAAAGGACCTCTTTCAAGTGATGAGGAGCAAAGATGTCTCCTTGAGGACTAAGGTGCACCTGGCACAAGCCATGATATTTCCAATCACCTCGTATGCATGTGAGAGCTGGACAATGAATAAGGAAGACTGAAGAAGGGTTGATACTTTTGAGTTGTGGTGCTGGCGAAGAATGCTGAAAGTACCATGGACTGCTAAAAGAACTAACAGATATGTCCTGGAGGAAGTGCAGCCAAAATGTTCCTTGGAAGCAAAAATGGCCAGACTTCATCTCACCTACTTCGGTCATGTTGTCAGAAGGGACCATTCCTTGGAGAAGGATGTCATGTTTGGTAAGATAAAGGGTCAACAAAAGAGGGGAAGGTCTTCAAAGAGATGGATTGACACAGTAGCTGTGACAATGGGCTCAAGAATAGCAAGGATCATGGAGTTGGCACAGGATCGGGCAGTGTTTCTTTCTGCTGTGCATAGAGTCGCTATGAGTCGGAAATGACTTGATGCTACCTAACAACAACATACATTGTCTGATGTCCTGACTGCTGCTTCCACTGGTGTTGATTGTAGAACCAAGTAATATGAAGTCTTTGACAATTTCAAACTTTTCTCCATTTATCGTGATGCTGCTTACAGGCCTAGTTGTGAGGATTTTTGTTTTCTTTATATTGAGCTGTAATCCATACCGCAGACTATAGTTTTCAGTCTTCATCAGTAAGTGCTTCAAGTCATTCTCACTTTCAGCAAACAAAGTTGTGTCTTCAGTTTATCACACCTATTAAGTGTTCTGGAATTCCCATTCTTCTCAATGTTGTCCATTATTTGCTATGATCCACACAATCAAATGCTTTTACATAGTCAACAAAACACAAGTAAACATCTTTCAGTATCCTTGTTATGCTCAAGCTCATCATTGCACCCACTATGTCAGTCCACCTTGTTGAGGGTCTTCCCCTTCTTGATTGACCCTCTACTTTACCAAGCATGATATCCTTCTCCAGAGAATGGTCCCTTCTGGGTGAGACAAAATCCCACCATTCTCACATGCAAGGAACATTCTGGCTGCACTTCCTCCAGGTCAGACTCCTTGGAAGGAAGGTTGGGCATTCCTACTTCTGTAGTGATACTGCCTTGGAAACCCAAGGAGGGGTCGCTATGAGTCAGGGCCGACTCGACGGCAAATAACAAC
>NW_006922493.1:311050-317012 GCF_000298275.1 Orycteropus afer afer | reverse complement strand
GGCATGGTAGTTTGGACATTTGGGACATCTTTAACCTCCGCCTCATGGGGACCGGCCTCGTGCTGATCTTTCTAAGAGAAATTGTTCAAGCAGGAGGTAACATTTTCAGTTAAAATGATATTTTCAACCATGCCTTGGGTCAGGTGCACCTTAATCTTCAAAGTGACATCTTTGCTTCTGGACACTTTAAAGAGGTCTTTTGCAGCAGATTTGCCTGGCGAAGTATAACATCCGATTTCCTGACTACTGCTTCCATGGGTACTGAATGTGGATCCAAGTAAAATGAAATACCTGACAACTTCAATCTTTTCATCATTTATCATGATGTTGCTTATTGGTCCATTTGTGAGAACTTTTGTTTTCTTTATGTTGAGGTGTAATCTGTACTGAAGACTGTAGTCTTTAATCTTCATCAGTAAGTGCTTCAAGTAATCTTTATTTTCAGCAAGCAAGGTTGTGTCATCTGCATATCACATGTTGTTAATGAGTCTTCCTCCATCCTGATGCCACGTTTTTCCAAATACAGTCCAGCTTCTCATATTATTTCCTTAGCATACAGATTGAATAAGTATGGTGAAGGGATGCAACCCTGACTTACACCCTTCCTGATTTTAAATCATGCAATATCCCTTGTTCTGTTCAAATGACAACTTCTTTGTCTACATATAGGTTCCTGATGAGAAAAATTAAGTGTTTGGAATTTCCATTCTTCACAATGTTAGCCATAATTTGTTATGATCCACATAGTCAAATGTTTTTGCATAGTCAGTAAACACAGGTAGACATCTTTCTGGTATTCTTTGCTTTCAGCGAAGACCCATGTGACTTCAGCAATGATATCCTTTGCTCTCTATCCTCTTCTGAAAACAGCTTGCATTTCTGGAAGTTCCCTGTCAATATACTGCTGCAACCATTTTTTAATTATCTTCAGTAAGATTTTACTTGTGTGTTGTATTAATGATATTGTTCAATAATTTCCACATTCTGTGGGATCACCTTTCTTTGGAATAGGTTCAAATATGGATCTCTTGTAGTCAGTTGGCCAGGTAACTGTCTTCCAAATATCTTGATATAGATGATAAATTGCCTCTAGTGCTGCATTCATTTCTTTAAACATCTCATTGGGTATTCCATCAATTCCTGGAGCCTTGTTTTTCACCAATTCCTACAGTGCAGCTTCAACTTTTTTCCTTCAGTACCATCAGTTCTTGATCATATGCCACCTTCTGAATGAATGAACATCTACCAGTTCTTTTTGATACAGTAACTCTGTATATATTCCTCCCATCTTCTTTTGATGTTTTCTGCATCAGTCAATATTTTGCCCATAGAATCTTTCAATATTGCAACTCAAAATGCCTTAGGCACTACAACACCAGAATTCCTAAATGCTTCTGACTTTTCCCTTGTTTATTTTGTTGAGAATGTTTATCAAATTTCTTTGAAGTTATGTAGTAATTTATTATTTTCTCCTCAAGTTTAAAACAGTCCCCTCTATCTTAAAATTGTCTTGGGTTCTTCTCCCTTTGGAAATTCTTTAACTACACTATTTATTATCTCTTTTTGCTTTGCAGTTGTCCTTGTTCACAAATTGATGTCTCTGGTTCCCTGTTTTCAGTCTGATAGGTTTGTTTTACTTTGGATACCTTTATATATGAGTTGATTTCTGGGTGCTCTTGCCATGTGTCTTAATTTCAAGTTGTTGTCTGCTGTTGTTATTTCTCTTTTTGAAATATTTCTTTTGGCAACTCTTATAAGGTTGGTTTGTATTTTTACAAATACCCTTAATTTCTGAATATCTTGAAATGTCATAATTTCACCATCACTTTTGAGGGAATTTTTTCTGGGTATATAATTTATGGTTGGAAATATTTTTCTTTTAGGGTTTTATGTATTTCATCCCATTGCATTCTTACCTGCATGGTTTCTGCCAAGAAATCAGAGCTTAGTCTTATCAATTGCCCTTTGTAGGTAACTTTTTCTTTTTCCCTAGCTGCTTTTAGGATTCTTTGATTTTTGGAAAGTTATGATTCTTTGATTGTGATATGGCTTGGTGCTTTTCTTTGGGGGTCTACCTTGTTTGGAGTTCCTTAAGCTTCTTGAATGCATATCTTCTTGCCTTTCATCATATTGGGAAAGTTCTTTTACAACAAATTTTTGACAATTTGCTGAATTTTTTTCCCTCTCTCTCCCTTCCTGTTCTGGAATTCCAATTACAAATAAGTTATTCCTCTTGATGGTGTCCCACATAAATCCTAGTTTGTATTCTTTTTGTTGTTGTTGTTGTTCTTTTTTCTCATTGTTACTCTAACAAAGTACTATTGAAAGATTTGTCTTTAATCTCTCTAATTCTGTCTTCCATCAATTCAATTCAACTCCTTTACCCTATCAATGTGTTATCTATTTCTGAAATCTTAGTATTAACCTACAAGATTTCTATTTACTCTTTTTGTATGGTTTCTAATTGTTTAATTATTTTGTCTGTTTGTTCTTGTATTGCTTTCCTGAATTATTCTAAAGTTTTGTCTTTGTTTTGCTTGATTTTGCCCATGTTTTCCTTGATATCTCTCTCAATCTGTTGCAGATACCAAAATATAAATGTTTTTAATTCCTTATCAGGTATTTCAAATGCCATTTCTTCCTGAAGGAAGTTTTCTGGTTCTGTGTTTTGGTCCTGTTGTTTTTATTTTGTACTACTTTATCTTGCTTCTTTGTTTGAACTGAGATTGTCCGTTTTCTCCAAGACATTGTGATGTTGTTGTATTTGTATTTTTTTAGTGATTGTATGGTGTTTTGTTTTACCCAGGTTTTTTTTTTTTCTTTGCACTGTTTTGCTATATCCAAGTGAGCAAAGCTGGTGTGCTACTCTTTTCACTGGTTTGGCAGCATTTAGCCTTACCACCTGTCTCCTGATGGTTGTTAGAAAGAATGAGAATGTGTGTACAGTTCTGTTTTTGCTGTATGTGTTGAGCAGTTGATGGTGGGTTGTGCTGCTATTGGCCACCATCTATAATTGATGCAGAAGCAAATGGTGCCCCTAGCCCAGTGGGCAGGGCTGCAGTATGTGCAGATGTGGTTAGGTAATGTGGACAGGGTTTCTGGCTCCTTCCACATGGTACAGAAAGAAAGAAAAAATGAAAGAAAGAAAGAAAAAAAAAGCAACAACACCAAAAAAAAAAAAAAGAAAGAAAAGGAAACATACAAACACCAAAGCAATAATAAATAAATAAATGAAAGTAAAGAAAAAAATCAATAGGAATGAAAACAACAATCATAAAAAATAAAATAAATAAATGGAAAAACAAGGGACAAACAAACAAAAAAAAAAGTTGGGGGGAAAGAAAGCAGCAGAGAGATAATAGTGTTCTGCTTACCTAGTGCCATTCTGACAAGAATACACCACAAATAGGATGGCTTAAACAAACAGGAGTTTATTCTCCTACAGTCCGGGTGACTAGAAGTCCAAGTTCAAAGTGTCAGGCTATATGGGCTGTGTGAAAGCCCCTCGACCTTGGGCTTCAGCTCTGCCTCTTGCTCCCAGCCTACTGAAGCTAGAGGCATCTCTTCACTCAGGCAACTACAGACTGATGAGGCTAACAGGCCCAAGGTTGACAAGTAAAATGGCACAGTCCCAATGTTACCAAAGCGCACGGCAGGTCATTAACTCAAGTCCATTGTAAGTCCCAAGGTTGACAGAGCATGGTAGGCTGCTGCACAACAACATGGCTACATGCAGGGTTCAAGTGTGCCATAAACTAGAAACCATTCCCAGAGCTGCTGCTTATATACGGGAAGCAGATCACATCCCCAAAGCAGCTACTTAGCTGCTTGTGGTATGTCCCACCATGGAGTTGATTGCCAGTCTCATCATGAGGAATAACTACCACCAGATGCCCAGCCACTTAACCAGGTCCAGCCAAGTTGACACACAAACATAACCACCACAAATAGTAAAGAAAAATATGAAAAGAAAAACGAGGAATGGGGGAGAGGAAGGGAGAGAAATAGACAAAAATAATATGGAAACAAACAAAAAAGAAGAAAAATTAAAATCCAGGAAGGGAAGGAAAAGAAAAAAAATTAAAAAGGACAGAGAAACCTGGAAGGGGCTAGGGCACATGCTCAGTGTTTCTACTGGCCATGCAGGCAGTGTGTGGCAGGGAACCTCATTCCAGAAAGAGTTCCTGCCAGTCTATGAGGCAACTGTGTACAGAGTGCCTGGACCCAGAAGGAGTTCCTATCAGCCCAAAAAGCATCTGTGGCCAGGTGCCTAGTCACAGAAAGAGTTAATGCTGACCCAAAAGGTGTCCGGGGCAGGGTGCATTCTCACAGAAGAGATGCCTCCCAGCCTAGAAGATGGCTATGATCAGGATGCCTGAACCCAGAAGAATTTTCTGCTCTCCCAAAAGGTGGCTGGTGGCAGCATGCCTCGTCTCTGAAGTAGTTCTTGGTGGCCTGGAAAGTGGCTGGGGCCAGGGGTTCTTATTCCAGAAGGGGTTCTTACCAGCCCTAAAGGTGGCTGGGGACATGGTACCTGGTCCCAGAAGGAGTTCCTGCCAGCCCAAAAGAGGGCTGTGGGCAGGGTACCTGGTCTGAGATGGAAATCCTGCTGGTTGAGAAAGTGGATGGAGGTGGAGAATAGCCACACCACTTCTCTCTAGCAGCATGTGGGAATTAGGGGGAGTATCCCACCTTTCTGGTTGGCAGTTACTGGTATAGTTGCTTGTGCAGTCTTTGCCAAATGGATCTGATTATCATGTTGCTTCCCTAATTGGAACACTATTTGCAATAATTCAAAAGAACCACACTGTCAGGCCAGTTGATAGTTCACAGCTCTGTTTGTCTCCTTATTAGTTGTTTTCATTCAGTTTCTTCTTCTAGTCATATTTGATCCATTTCTATATAGTTTCTTTTGAAGTTCAGGATTATGGGATTATCATCTGTATCTATTTCATTTGGCTTCTTAATTCTTTGTTGTAGAGGGTTTGGGTAGCTTATCTGCTCATTCCACCATCTTTCCAGAAGTCTCCTTTCTTCTTATGATTATTTTTATTTTTAATAGAGGGATATACAGCTATAAATTCTTCTCTGAGCCCAGCTTTCACTACGTCTCACAAATTTTGATATGTTGTGCTTTCATTTTCATTAATCTCAAATTATTTTCTGATTTCTCTTTTGAAATTTTCCTTTTTTAAGAGTTTTATTTAATTTTCATTAATTTGTGTATTTTTTTGTTTTCTTTCTGTTATTAATTTCTAATTTCAAACCATTATGGTAAGAATAAATATGTATTCCAAAAAAATGAAGATTTCAATATATTCTTTTTTTTTTAATTATCAAGAATGGGAACTGTAGACTGTCGGTTAGCCTGACAGTATGGTCATTTTGAATATTTGCCAGTAGCATTCTGATTCAAGCAGCAACATGGTAATCAGCTCTACTTGCTAAGGACTGCACAGGCAACCACACATGTGGCTGATAACCAGAAAAGTATGATATCCCCCTTGGATCCCACAACTTCCCAGTGAACAGAGGTGTAGGCATCTATCCTCAACACCCACCCACCCTATGAACTAGCAGGAATTCTATCCCAAAGCAGGTACCCTGCCACCAAATGCATTCTGGGAAGGCAAGAGTGAGTCCTAGGATTAGGCATCCAGGTCCCAGCCACCTTTTGGTCCAGTAGGAACTTTTTCTGAAACCAGGTACCCTACAATACATCTTTGGGGATAGCAGGAACTCTTTGTGGAAATATGGCCCTAAGCCCAGTTACCTTTTGAGACAGCAGGAATTTTGTCTGGGACCAAACTCCCTGCCCACAGATGCTTTTTAAGATGGCAAGAACTTCCTCTGGAACCAGATGCCTTTCTCCTAATCACCTTCTGGACTGCCAGGAACTCATCTGGGATCAGCCATCCTGTCCCCAATTGCCTTCTGGGTAGATAGGAACTATTTCTGAAAT
>NW_006922493.1:307208-307865 GCF_000298275.1 Orycteropus afer afer | reverse complement strand
AGCATCAGAACTCTAAGCACGTGAGAGAGAGTGGGAACCTCCCAGAACATTGTATTGTGCCACACCCAACAGAAATACTCCACGTGGATAACATTAACAATCAGGAGCTCCTCAGTTGCTCATTCTACCACTGAGTTTACAATGACTTATGGGTAGAAAAGCCATACAAAGTAATTTACTACACCTCAATCTTCAATGGATTGAAAGACAGATCAAGGAAAACACTGACAAAATTAAGGAAAACACAGACAAATCTATAGTGCCATATAGGAAAGATTACAAGAACAAACTGACAAAATAAATGAAAAATTAAAAACCATACAAAAACACCAAATAGAAATCCAGAAGATTAATACTAAGATTTCAGAAATAGATAACACATTGAATGGGCAAAAGAGTACAATTGAAACAATGGAATACAGAATTAGTGAGATTTAAGACAAATCTCTCCATATTACTTTGAGGGATCAATCAGAAAAAAAATATTTCAAAAAATGAAGAAAGCTAAGATTTATGTGGAACAATATCAAGAGAAATCTTAGGTGTGATCAGAATTCCAGAACAGGGAAAGACAAATAAAACCACAGGAAAAATTGTTGAGGATTGGTTAGAAGATAGCTACCCTAATATGATCAAAGACGAGAAGATATGTGTGAT
>NW_006922493.1:306584-307108 GCF_000298275.1 Orycteropus afer afer | reverse complement strand
CTTTACTGGTTTTGTTTCTCTAGAGAACCCAGTCTAACAATATGCATTCAGGAAGTTCAATGAACATCTCACATAATAGACCCCAAAGGAAAATTACCAAGACATACCATAATCAAATTTACCAAAACCAAAGATAAAGAATGGCTTCTGAAAACAGCACAGGAAGCACAAAAAGTGACCCACTTTTTTCGTTACCTAATGCCACTCTGACAGGAATATACCACAAATGGGATGGCTTGAAGAAACAGAAATTTATTCTTTTACAGTTTGGAGGTTTTAAGTTTCAAAGTGCCAGGCTCTAGGGCTAGGTGAAAGCCCCTCAACCTTGGGGTTCAGCTCTGCCTCCTGCTCTTGGCCCACTGGAACTAGAGGCTTTTCTGCACTCAGACAGCTGCTGGCTGCTGAGACTGACTAGCCCAAAGTTGACAAGTAAAAAGGCACAGTCTTGATGTTACCAAACCACATGGCAGGCCATTAATTCAAGTCTACTGAAAGTCCCAAGGTCGGCAGATTATGGCAGGCTG
>NW_006922493.1:305119-305715 GCF_000298275.1 Orycteropus afer afer | reverse complement strand
TTTTGCACAAATGGCTACTTACTAAAAATGGTTGCATACAGGGTGGTTATATAAAAACATAATCTCACGCTTTCACGATGCAAGCAAGAAGACAATGGGATGACATATATAAAATCAGGAAGGAAAAACAATTGGCAATCAAGGATTATACATTTAGCAAATTAGTCCCTCAAATATAATGGTGAAATTAACATATTTGCATATAAACAGAGAACTAAGGGAATTTGATAAAACCAGACCAACCATACAAGAGATGCTAAAGGGAGTCCTTCAGACAAAACCATCAACAGAAGGCAAAAAGTGATGATTAATACATATGTGAACATAACTCAGAAACAACACAGATATAGAAGAGTCCAAAGTAAAATAAACTTACAAGACTATAAACAGAGAACTAGAAACATCAATTGATAAATAAGGACAACTCCAAATGAAAAAGAGGGAGTAACTGAGTAGGAATAGAACTTCCAAATGGACAGGAATTTAAGATTTTGAGATGAAAGAAACTATTATAAACTTGGGAATGAAACAATAAATTGCAGGGTGACCTCAAAGAAAATTAATAAACCTTGCAATCAAAATTAAAAAGAGGAAAG
>NW_006922493.1:303186-305019 GCF_000298275.1 Orycteropus afer afer | reverse complement strand
AAAAGGAAATAATAAATAAAATGAGATCAGCACTGAAAATTATATGGAACAAAGAAATCATCAGCACCACATAAAAAAAAAAAATAATAACAAGATGACATCAATAAATGCATACTTGTCATTTATCACACTGACTGTAAATGTATTAAATGCACCAATCAAGAGACAGAGAGTTGCAGAATGGGTAAGAAAATATGACCTATCACTATTCAATATGTTGTCTACAGGAGACACATCTTAGGCACAAACACAAAAATAGGCTAAAAATCGAAGTTTGGAAAAAAAAAATCAAACAAATTGAAAAAAAAAATAGCAGGTGTGACGATATTAATTTCTGATAGACTTTAACACAAAAACCACCATAAAAAGACAACAAAAAACATTATATATTGATTAAAGGATCAGTTACACAATAGGATATAACATAAATACATACACACCCAATGAAAGAGCCCCCAAATATATAGATCAGACTATAACAGAATTGAAAAGACACATAGAGGACTCCACAATAATAGTACCAGAAACAAAAAAACAAACTCACTGCCATCAAATTGGATCCATCTCACAGTGATCCTTCCTTGAGTTTCCCAGGCAGTATCACTACAGAAGTAGATTGCCCTATCTTACTTCCAAAGAGTGGCTGGTGGGTTTGAACTGCCAGCCTTCTGGTTAGCAGTCAAATGCCATAAGCACTACACCACCACAGCTCCCACAGTATTAGTAGGAGACTTTAATGCACCACTTTCAATGAAAAATAGAACTAGAAAGAACCTCAACAAAGACATGGAAGAACTGAACAATACAATCAACCAACTTGAACTTATAGACATCTACATAGCACTTCACCCAACAACAGCACAATATACATTCTTCTGCAGCACACATGGAATGTTCTCCAGGATAGACCATATGTTGGGCTACAAAGAAAGTCTCGATAAATTTTAAAATACTGAAATATTACAAAACATCTTCTCAGATCACAATGCTATAATCAATAATAAGAAGAACAACAGGAAAAGAGCAAACAAATGGAAAATGAATAACATCCTCCTTAAAAACTACTGGATAATAGAAGAAGCAAAAAGGAAATTAAAAAATTCCTTCAATAAAACTAGAATGAAAACACAACATACAAAAATCTTTGGGACACAGTAAAAGCACTACTTAGAGGAAAATTTATAGCAATAAATGCACACATCAAAAAGCAAAAAAAAAAAAAAAAAGAAGAAGAAGAAGAAAGAAAAGGCCAGAATCAACACCTAAACCCAACATCTACAACAATTGGGGGCGTGGGAAGTCCACAGTCATCAGATAAAAAGAAATAAAGATTCGAGCATAAATAAATGAAACAGAAAAACAAAAGAATCGACAAGATTAGAATGGGTTTTTGAAAAGATTTAAAAGATTGACAACCCAATTGCAAATTTAACAAAGAAAAACATGGAAAAGATGCAAATAGCATAAACAAGTAATGAAATTGGTGACATCACCACAGAACCAACAAAAATAAAAAGGATAATATCAGGATACTATGAGGAACTGTACACCAACAAATTTGACAATAACTGTACACCAACAAAATTGACAGTAACTGTACACCAACAAATTTGACAACCTAGAAGAAATAGACAGATTTTGAGAAACACAACTTATCTACACTACCACAGGCTGAGGTAGAAAATTTGAACAGACTCATAACAAAAGAAGAAGTTGAAGAGGTAAAATTTGAACAGACTCATAACAAAAGAAGAAATTGAAGAGGTAAAAAAAAAAATACACACACACACACACATACTCTGGTAGCATAATGCCTAAGGCACTTGACTGCTA
>NW_006922493.1:299314-301040 GCF_000298275.1 Orycteropus afer afer | reverse complement strand
GCTATGAGTCGGGGCTGACTCGACGGCACATAACAACAAAAACAACAACATATATGGCATAAATAGACTATCAAACATAACCCAAAATGCACATACAGCAGAAGATAAACTAGATGACTGGGACTTTCCAAAAATGAAGTCTTTATGTGTATCAAAAGATTTTTCCAAAAGAGAAAAAAGAAAATCTACAGATTGGGAAAACATATTTCACAATACATATCAGACAAGGGACTTATCTCTAAAATGTATAGAAACCTCCAACACTTCAACATCAAAAAGAAAAACAATCCAATTAAAATATGGGCAGAGGACATGAACAGACACTTCAGCAAAGAAGATATTCAGGCAGCCAACAAAAACATGAAGAATTTCTCATGATCATTAACCAATAAAACTCACTGCCATTGAGCTGATTCGACCCATAGCGACCCCCCTCCTTGGGTTTCCGAGGCAGTATCTCTACGGAAGTAGATTGCCCAATCTTCCTTCCAAGGAGTGGCTAGTGGCACTTTGAACCCAGACTTAAAGCTTCCAAACTATAAGAGAATAAACTCCTGTTTCTTCAAGCCATCCCATTTGTGGTCTATTCTTGCCAAAGTGGTACTAGGTAACAGAAACAATTACATTTAATATCTGGCACTTATAACAACCTGGATTAAACTGATACAAATTTAACCCCATACAAAAACTCTATACACTCATACAATTCCTCCTCTCCATTAATGATGTTATCAATTAGAGATAGAGATGCAAATACATCTCTATGCATCATGTGCCCTGTAACATAAATTTACATTCATTTTTTTATGCATTTGTCGTTATAAAGCATGAAGGACATAACAATTAGAATTGAATTACTGAATATTTTAAAACTTGCCCTTATACTTGCCCAAGTTATTATCTTTACTGGAGTTTTTCTTTCTATACACACTTTGAGTTGTTTTCTAGGGTCCTTTCTTTCCCATCAGCATTTCTTACAGGGCCAGTCTAGTAGATATGAACTCTCTGAGCTTTTGTTTATCTGAGAATGTCTTAATTTCACCGTTAACCTTGAAGGGCATTTTCATCATATGTAGTATTTTTGTTTGACAGTTCTTGCTTTCAGCACTTTAAATATGTTATTCCATTGCATTTGGGCCTCCTGGGTTTCTGAGGAAAAATTATCATTTAATCTTACTGGAGATTCTTTGTAACTGTTCTCTTTTGCCTTACTCTTTCCAAGATTCTCTCTTCATCTTTAGATTTCGAGAGCCTGGTTACATCTTGATGTGAAACTCCTACTTGGAGTTCATTGACCTTCCTAGATAAGGCATCTGACTGCTAACCAGAAGGCTGGCAGTTCAAACCCACCAGCCACTGCTTGGAAGGAAGGTTGGGCAATCTACTTCAGTAGTGATACTGCCTTGGAAACCCAAGGAGGGGTCACTATGAGTCGGATACAACTCAATGGCAGTGAGTTTTGTGTTTGGTTTTGTCCTTTGTCACAGTAAGAAAGTTTTTTGCCATTACTTCTTCAATATTATTTCTGTTCCTTTCTCTCTCTCATCTCCTTTTGGGATTTTCATGATGCATGCATTGGTTCACTTGATGTCTCATGTTGTTGTTGTTGTTGTTGTTGTTGTTATATGCCATCGAGTCGGACTCATAGCGACCCCTCCTTAGGTTTCCAAGGCAGCCACTCCTCGGAAGGGAGGTTGTTGTTGTTGTTGTTATGTGCCATCGAGTC
>NW_006922493.1:295306-298399 GCF_000298275.1 Orycteropus afer afer | reverse complement strand
CAGCACTGTTTTCTGCAACAAATCCTTAGGCAGGTAGGGGCTTCAGATTCTGCTTATTACTCACTGGACCTATTTGTGATAGCTCCCTTTCCCTCTTTGAAAGATTAGAAAAGTCTAAACCAAAACTGCAGACTTTCAGCATTTCCAAAATACGACCGAGCATGCATGAATCAATCTGTCCACCAGAGTGCATAACCTTCATTCTGTGATTATTGCTCTCTCCCCTGCTCCACTGCTTTTAAATCTTTTTGTGATTCCTGAAGCTTATCAGGAAGCCCACACTATACAAACTGCTGACAAAACTTGGTGAAGCTCTGCCCTTGTTTGGAGCTCCCTCCTCTGCTCTGTGAGGATCCACTTATCTCATAATCAGAGACTGAATTCCTTACCCGTGAATAAGCTGTGGGTTGACTGAGCTTACAGCAATCTGTACATGGTGCCAATAAGCAGAGAAGTGGAAACACCCCCAAAAGACCACTAGGGAGATCTGTGCTGCTAATTTTGACCAGAATTCAGGACCTTTCTTTCTGCAAAGGCACACAGTTTGTTCCCTGGGGGAGTGAGCTCCACTGTAGCAATCAGTCTTCAGGCCCCACTGCAGCCATGTGTAAGCCTGGTGTGCCAGCATGGGAAGGGGTAGTGTAAAGCAAAGAACTAGATTTGGATTTTTGTATCTGTTTTTTGAAAATAGCCTTAGCAGATGAAATATTATTTGTCTTTCTAAAATAGCCAGAAAAGTAAGGGTTACACAGGTCCTATACATGGAGAATTTGCCTTAAGAAGGGAAGGGGCATGATTCACAATCATGCATATTCACTAGCCATGCATCTTTCATTGAGGTCCCTTTGAGCTCTCTTTGGGGCCTCCTGGATCACTGAGAATATCCATGGATGGAAATAAGAGTGGCATGTCCTTTGTTGTTGTTGTTGTTAGGTGCTATTGAGTTACCTCTGACTCATAGTGACCTCATACCAAACAGAACAAAACACTGCCCAGTCCTGTGCCAGCCTCACAATACTTGCTATACCTGAATCCATCATTGCAGTCACAATATCCATCCACCTTGTTGAGGGCCTTCCCCTTTTCCATTGACCCTCCTCTTTACCAAGCATGATATCCTTCTCCAGGGAATGGTTCCTTCTGATAACATGACCAAAGTAAGTGAGACGAAGTCTGGCCATTCTTACTTCCAAGGAGCATTCCAGCTTCACTTCTCCAGGATAGATCTGTTAGTTCTTTTAGCAGTCCATGGTACTTTCAGCATGCTTCACCAACACCACCGCTCAAACGCACCATCTCTTTTTCAGTCTTCCTTATTCATTGTCCAGCTCTCACATGAATAAGAGGAAATTGAAAATACCATGGCTGGAGTCAGGATCACCTTAGTCTTCAAGGAGGCATCTTTACTCTTCAGCACTTGGAAGAAGTCTTTTGCAGCAGATTTATCAAATGCAATACATCTTCTGATGTCTTGACTACTGCTTCCATTGGTGTTGATTGTAGAGTCAAGTAACATGAAGTCCTTGACTAATTCAAACTTTTCTCCATTTATTATGATGCTGCTTATTGGTCCAGTTGTGAGGATTTTTGTTTTCTTTATATTGAGGTGCAATCCACACTGCAGACTGCAGACTAGTCTTTAATCTTCATTAATAAATGCTTCAACTCATCCCCACTTTCAGCAAGCAAAATTGTGTCATCTGTATATTGCAGGTTATTAATGAGTCTTCCTCCAATCCTGAAGCCACTTTCATCTCCATATAATCCATGTTCTCAGATCATTTGCTCAGCATACAGATTGAATAAGTATGGTGAAAGGATACAAACTGACACACTCCCTTCCTGATTTTAAACCACTCAGTATCCCTTTGTTCTGTTCAAACGACAGCCTCCCGGTCTATGTACAGGTTCCTCATGAGTACAATGAAGTGTTCTGGAATTCCCATTCTTCTCAACATTATTCATAACTTGCTATGATCCACACAATTGAATGTTTTTGCATAGTCAATAAAACACAAGGACACATCTTTCTGATATTCTTTACTTTCACCCAAGATCCATCTCACATCAGCAATTATATCCCTGGCTCCAAGTATTCTCCTGAATCCAGCTTGCATTTCTGGAAGTTATCTGTTAATATACTGCTGCAGCCATTTTTAAATTATCTTCAGTAATATTTTACTTGCATGTGATATTAATGATTTTTTTTTTATATAATTTCCACATTCTGTGGGATCACCTTTCTTTGGAATGGGTACATATATGGATATTTTCCAATCAGTTGGCCATGTAGTTATCTTCCAAATCTCTTGGCATACCTGAGTGAGTGCCTCCAGCACAGCATCCATTTGGTGAAACATCTCAATGGGTATTCCATCAATTCCTGAAGCCTTGTTCTTCCTCAATTCCTTCAGTGCAACTTTGAATTCTTCCTTCAGTACCATTGGTTCTTGATCATATGCCACCTCCTGAAATGAATGACCATCGACCAATTCTTTTTGGTACAATACCTCTCGATACTCCTTCCATCTTCTTTTGATGTCTCCTGCATCATTCAGTATTTTACCCAAAGAATCTTTGAATATGCTAACTCAAGTCTTGAAATTTTTCTTCAGTTCTTTCAGCTTGAGAAATACTGAGTATGTTCTTCCCTTTTGGTGTTCTAACTCCAGGTCTTTGCACATTTCAATATCATAATTAGCTTTGTCTTCATGAGCTGCTCTTTGAAATCTTCTATTCAGCTCTTTTATCTGGTCATTTCTTCCATTTGATTTGGCTACTCTCTGTTCAAGGGCAATTTTCACAGTCTCTTCTGACATCTATTTTTGTCTTTTCTCCCTTTCCTGTCTTTCCAATGACCTCTTGTTTTCTTCATGAATGGTGTTCTTGATATCATCCTACAATTCCTCTGATTTTCATTCATTGATGTTCAATGCATCAAATCTATTCTTTAGATGGTTTCTAAATTCAGGAGGGATGTTATCAAGGTCATATTTTGGCTGTCGTGGATTTGATTTAATTGTCTTGAACTTCAACTTGAACTTACATATAAGCAGTTGATGGTCTGTTCCACAATCCACTCCTGGCCTTTTT
>NW_006922493.1:293079-294563 GCF_000298275.1 Orycteropus afer afer | reverse complement strand
CTCTTCTTTGCTTCCAACAATAGGAGACCATTAACTGCATCTTAGAGGGCTGCTTCAAAGCTTTTAAGACCCCAGCCGCTACTCACCAAAGTAGGTTGTGGAAGAAGATTTTTATGTATTATGTTGTGCCAATTGAGTCTGGTGTCCCCCAATACTATGGTCTCTCTCCCACTGTGTCTGGCTATCTATGAAGGATTGCTCCACGTCTGTCTTCTGTTGCATCTGTAATGATTGTGGTTATTTTGTATCACTAGTATCCGTGCAAAATTATCCTCAGCGGAATCTATCACTGGTCTAGAGTATATTCCTGTATACTGACTCCCATACAATCTTCTCAGTTGTCTCTGTATTTATCTGTAGCCTGCTGTTTGGTGTTAGTGGTAATGCAGTATTGTAGATATACTGGTATTACCCTCTGTTGTTTATATTGTATGCGCACAATTCGGTGTCCTCCCTTTCCCCAATGTTATCAAGCTGGTCACAGATTCTTTCTATACCATCCCTCCTCTTTCCCAACTCAGCGTGTGGCCCCCAACTAGTCTGAAATTATCCCTTCCCCTTCCCTCTCATCCCCAGTAACATACAAAGTGAATTATTTTCCCTAAGCAAACACTTCCTTGACTTTTTACAATAATGGGCTCATACAATATTTGTCCTTGCACAATTGACTTATTTCACTCAGCATAATGTCCTCCAGGAGCTCTGGTAGCGTAGTGGCTAAGGCACTTGACTGCTAACCAGAAGGCTGGTGGTTCAAAACACCAGCCACTCCTCGGAAGGAAGGTTGGACAATCTACTTCCATAGTGATATCACCTCGAAAACCCAAGGAGGGGTCGTTATGAGTCAGGACCAACTCCATGGCACATAACAATAACAACAACAACAATGTCCTCCAGGTTCATCCACATTGGGAGATGATTCACATATCCATTGTTCTTTAATGTAGCATAGCATTCCATTGTGTGCATGTACCATAATTTGGTTATCCATTCATCTGTTGCTGGGCATTGAGGTTGTTTCCATCTCTTTGCTATAGTGAATTGTGCTGTGATGGGTGTGCATATGTCTGTTTGTGTCCTGTCTATCATCTCTTTAGGATATATTCTTAGTAATGGAATTGCTGGGTCAAATGGTATTTCTATTTTCAGTTTTTTAAGGAAAAGCCCTACCATTTTCCACAATGGTTGTACCATTTTACAGTCCCACCAGCAGTGTATGAGAGTCCCAATCTCTCCACAGCCTCAACAACATTTGTTAGTTTCTGTCCTGATGGACTTTACTATTATTGCTGGGGTGAGATGATATCTCATGATTATTTTGATTTGCATCTCTATGATGTCTAATGATCGTGAACTTTTCCTCATGTGTTTGTTGGCCACAAGTATATCATCTTTAGTGAAGTGTCTGTTCATGTCCCTTGCCCATTTTTGGATTGGATTGTTGTCTTTTTGGTGTTGAGGTGTTGAAATTATCTATAAATTTT
>NW_006922493.1:288118-290461 GCF_000298275.1 Orycteropus afer afer | reverse complement strand
CATGTTAGGGTTCTGTATTTCACTGTAATGCCTCACAGAATTCACAGACCCCCAAGGGATCATCTCACATAGCAGTGGTGGAGGCTGGCACACTGGCGAGTCCCAGGTCCATGAGTGAGTCTGGAAGATCCTCCCAATTCTCCCAATTCTCAGGGTTTGATGAACGTCGATCAGCAGATCAGATGACAGCTGCTGTCCCAAATCCAGGGGTGAGATGAGGATGAGCCAAAACACAAAACCGGAGCAAGAGGAGGGCAAACCTTCCCAGGAGATTCGTAGGTATACCCTCAAGGAAGCTAAGGGTGGTGATTTGAATTATGCCCTTCAGCAAGGCAGGACTCAAGATACATTCCACCTGTGTTGCCCCAACAGAAATAACCTAAGTGGATGGCTTTAACAATCAGCAGCTCAAGGCAAATCCCATCACAGAGCTGATTGCCAGTCAGTATAGGGAACAACTACTGCCAGCTGCCCAGCCAAGTTGATAAATGACCTTAACTACCACACCACCCCAAACAGGCATGGATAATAGGATTTACAATACATCACAGAATGGAGGACAATGGCTAGAAGGGTTACATCAACAATTCACTGCAGAAGCAGAATTGAATCAATGGAAGACAGAATTGGTGAGATTTAAGGCAAATACCTGAACACTTCTTTGGAAAGGGAACAATCAGAAAAAAGATCACGTGGGATACCATCAAAAAGAATAACCTACATGTAATTGGAATTCCAGAACAGGAAGAGAATAATAAAACCACAGAGAAAATTGTTGAAGATTTGTTGGAAGAGAATTTTCCTGGTATGATGAAAGATGAGAATATATCCATCCAGGACGTCCATTGAACCCCAAACAGCATAGACCTATGGAAAGCACTCTGGGAGTTCAGAGGATGGATTAGAGTAAGCCATGTCGATGTTCCCCTCAGAAGAATCCCCTTCCTGGATCAGAAGGTGATTGGAATCAGTAATTGGATATGTTGGTACGCTCCCTTGAACCCAATTGGGTTTATGAGATGAGTGGACATGGAGGGGCTGCAGCAATGCAGAGATGGGCTGAATCAAAGCACATCCCTCTTGCACCCTCTGAGGCACAAAACGCCAATAAGGACTGCTCTGTCTGTCAGCAAGAAAGACAAAGATGGCTATGGGGCAGATTCCCCAGGGGGAAGGCCCTGCACACAGCTGGCAAATTGAATATATAGGACCAAAACACCATTGGCTTCAGGTAGCTATAAATGGGTCCTCACAGGAATAGATACTTAATTTGGACTGAGCTTTGCTTATCCTGTGATAGATGCAAATGCCAAAAACACCATTAAAGGATTGGAACAAAAGATACTGTACCAACTTGGGCCACCAAGTTATATTTCCTCAGACCAAGGAACACACTTTACATCCCGTAGGGTGCATCAATGGGCCAAAAAACATCATATTAAGTGGACATACGATGTTGCATACCATCCTCAAAGTAATGATTTGATAGAGAACTGGAATGGGCTATTGAAACATTTGTTGTCTAAAATTGGGGGAGGTAGAGGCCTAAAGGGCTGGTTCACACACCTTCAAGATGTGTGCTCACACTCACCATGAGGGGTCGAATGGAGGATCACCACTTGACAGATTTCTACACTTTTCTGGGGGATCTAGGGAAGAATGGGTGGGGCAGGATGCTGTTGGCATTGTACAATTTTTCCCCATATTACATAATGTTGCTTTCTTCCTGCCAGAAGCTGTGGTCCCTGGATCTGGGATGCAGCTGCAGGTGCCAGAGGCTGGGGTGATCCCTAAGCAAGAAACTCTTTCTATACCTCTGGACCTGTATGCCAGAATTCCCAAGGGCTTTATGGGATGTATTGTACCTTCTCCTCATCTGGTCAAACTAGGGCTGACAGTGAATACTACTGTCCTTCCCAGTGGTCGAGATAGCCCACTACTTTTGTAACTATGTAACCATACCCAGCATGAATGGGAATGGACTGAGGGGGAAGCACTTGCTAGACCAATCCTGCTACCAGCAATCTGGATAGGCATGACAGCTGAACTTGATGTCCCCTTCCAAGTTGGGAAAGTCTGGGTAAAAATAAATGACGAATGGAAGGAAGGAGAAATAATAGCTGAAAGTAAAGGAATGAATAAATGGGTTATGCAGTGGGGAAAATCCAACATTATGCTGATACCTAAAGGTAGAATCAGAACAAGGGAATAATATTATCTCAGTTAAATATTATCAGATACTATAAGGATGAAAATGAGAAAAACTTTTGGATCAGATGGATAAATACAGCAGACCTGAGTGGCTGGTATCTGAATAATCTCACGCTTAGGACTCTTTGCCTT
>NW_006922493.1:285685-287932 GCF_000298275.1 Orycteropus afer afer | reverse complement strand
GGTGTGGTAGTTAAGGTCATTTATCAACTTGGCTGGGCAGCTGGCAGTAGTTGTTCCCTATACTGACTGGCAATCAGCTCTGTGATGGGATTTGCCTTGAGCTGCTGATTGTTAAAGCCATCCACTTAGGTTATTTCTGTTGGGGCAACACAGGTGGAATGTATCTTGAGTCCTGCCTTGCTGAAGGGCATAATTCAAATCACCACCCTTAGCTTCCTTGAGGGTATACCTACGAATCTCCTGGGAAGGTTTGCCCTCCTCTTGCTCCGGTTTTGTGTTTTGGCTCATCCTCATCTCACCCCTGGATTTGGGACAGCAGCTGTCATCTGATCTGCTGATCGACGTTCATCAAACCCTGAGAATTGGGAGAATTGGGAGGATCTTCCAGACTCACTCATGGACCTGGGACTCGCCAGTGTGCCAGCCTCCACCACTGCTATGTGAGATGATCCCTTGGGGGTCTGTGAATTCTGTGAGGCATTACAGTGAAATACAGAACCCTAACATGGGGAAATTACTGGGAGGGGTAGGAGGACTTAATGTCTGAAATGATGGAGTGGTATGGTAGTTTGGACATTTGGGACATCTTTAAACTCTGCCTAATGGGGCCTGGCATTGTGCTGATCTTTCTGAGAGAAATTGTTCAAGCAATCGGTGTTAGAATGGTGAGATTCACCGCAACGGCCTAGACTCACTGGTATATGTGGTTTTAGGAGAAAGGAGATAAATGGGAAAGTAAGAAACCTTTGGCTTCTGGATGGGATAAAAGACACCCATGGATTGAAGCAGCTCTTTTATTGAGATCGGCCACCAAAGGCAAAAGCTATTCATGGGATTTAGGAGAGGTGGATCTAACACCTGAGGAATTAGCTAGTTGTATGTACATGGAAATACAGAATGACGAGGAAAAGGCTAGACTTACGATTCCTTGGTTGCTGTTATCGGCAACAGCTGCAATGGCAGGGAAAAAGGAACTAGAGCTGGGTTGTAGCACTGAATCAAGCTCAAATCCAGTCCAAATAGAGCTATGACCCCTAGTTTTAAGGCCTACCCAGAAAGGAAAAACTGCATCAGAACAGCAAGCAGTACCAGTATGACCACTGGTCACCATAAAGGTAGTCTGAAAAAGGAATGGGCAAAGCCAAGAAACTATTGAAAGAAGAGGATGTAGTGTGAAAGAGCTGCTTCAGTTTGTAGATCTGTATCATCAGCTTCCCGAGGAACCTTTACTAAAATGGAGGGTGAGAGTGACTAATTTAGGAGCAGTCTTTAGTTTTCAATACTGCAGAGTGGAAGAGTATGTTTGGATTGATGCAAGACCCACAACTCACTATGGAACATGCACAAATGTTGATCCTAGATCCATTTACAGGGAAGGTTAACCCAGAGGGGGCAGCTAGTCTGTTGGAATGGATAAAATTTACAGTCAGGTTTGTGTATCCTGAGAAGGGAAACTGCCCCTCTCCTCCTCCTCTAAATACCCCCTGGAACACTCCAGAGGAAGCAGCTGATGTGCTGCTTATGCAAGCCTAGCTGGAATGGCTTTATGTTGATCAGGATATTCACCCAATGAGAATGCCCCTTAACACAGGTCATGGCAGATATGGTAATCAAGGGAGCTCCTTCTACACAGGCACCCCATGTAACTCTGTTATTGCAAAACAAAGCAACAATTCAAGAAGCCGTGTCAGGCCTATTAGCACAAGTTCCCCATGTGGGTCTTACAAATGCAAGAAGCATAAGGGTGATTAATAGGAGAATGGAAAAGGACAATAGGGAAAGAACTTATCTCAACAGGTCAGAGATTTTTTGATGGTTGTTAAGGAATGGGATGAATATAGCAGACATTGATGAAGTTGAGACAAGGGTGCTGATGCAGCACTATAGGAGATTGGATGGACCGATGGAAACTCCTGCAACCAATAACATTAAACTTGGATTTCTCAGCAGAAACCATGCAGGCAAGAAGACAATGGGATTTGTGTTTGTTAAGTGCCGACGAGTCATTTCCGACTCATAGCAACCCCATGCACAGCAGAACGAAACATTGCCCGATCCCACGCCAGCGCCACAATCCCTGCTATACTTGAGCCCATCATCGCAGCCACCATGTCAATCCATCTCGTTGAAGGCCTCCCCATCTTTCGTCGACCTTCCACCCTACCAAGCATGACATCCTTCTCCAGGGAATGGTCCCTTCTTACAACATGACCAAAATAGGTGAGACGAAGTCTGGCCATTCTTGCT
>NW_006922493.1:273087-273737 GCF_000298275.1 Orycteropus afer afer | reverse complement strand
GAGGGTCAAGGAAAGGTTTATATATGAAGGGAAACTTTCTTTGTTGGTTGCCAGGGGTGGGAGGGGAGGGGAGGGAACACTTAAAAAAATGCATTGACCTATGTCACTTTAGTTTTGTGTATTTCACTGTACATAAATTTTATTTCAACAAAATGCTTTAAAAAAAAGGTCTCAGTCATCTAGCTTCTCTTTCACATCCTGTGCATTCTGGTTTATGCTTGATAGTCTATTTATGCTGTAAATTAGGGCCCCTAGATTTGCCCCTATTTTATCTTTGATGAACTTTATACTTTTGGGTTTTACGTTTAAGTCTTTGATCCAATGTGAGTTTATTTTTGTGTATGGGGTAAGGTATGAGTCTTGTTTCATTTTTCTGCATGTGGATATCCAATTTTGCCAGCACCATTTGTTAAAGAGGCTATCTCTTTTCCATTGAATGGGTTTGGTCCTTTTTCAATGATTAGGTGTCCATAGATGGATAGGTATATTTCTGGGTTTTCGATTCTGTTCCTTTGGTCTATCACTGTACAAATACCATGCTGTTTTGACTATTATGACTTTATAGTACATTTTGAAATCTGGGCATGTGAGAACCCTCCACTTTGTTCTTCTTCTTCAGTAGTTCTCTGCTTATCTGAGATCCTTTTCCT
>NW_006922493.1:271806-272584 GCF_000298275.1 Orycteropus afer afer | reverse complement strand
AATCCAACTGATTTTTTATGTTAACCTTGTATTCTGCCACTTTGCTGAACCTCTCTATTAGTTCCAGTATTTTGTTGTTGTTGTTGTTGAGTCTCTTGGGTTTTCTATGTATAGATCATGTCATTCACAAATAGAGGTAGATTTACTTCCTTTTTTGCCAATTTGGATGCCTTTTATTTCTCTTTCTTGCCTTATTGCCCTGGCTAGGACTTCCAATACAATGATAATTAGAAGTAGTGATAGAGGGCATGCTTGTCTGGCTCCCGTTTGTAATGGGAATACTTTGAGTCTTTCACTATTAATAATAATGCCCTTTATTATGTTGAGAAATGTCCCTTCTCTTCCTATTTTGCTGAGAGTTTTTATTAGGAATTGGTGTTAGATTTTATCAAATGCCTTTTCTGCATTGATTGATTGATTTATGTGGTGGATGACGTTGATTGTTTTTCTAATGTTGAACCACCTTTGCATACTTGATATGCCTGTTATTATGCTGAGGAATTTCCATTCTATGCCTCTTTTTCTGAGAGTTCTGAAAAGGAACAGGTGCTGGATTTTATTAAATGCCTTTTCTGCATTGATTGATATGATCATATGGTTTTTTTCTTTTGTTTCAGTTAGGTGGTGGATTACACTGATTGTTTTTCTGATGTTGAAACATCCTTGCATACCAGGTATGAATTCCACTTGGTCAGGATGTATTATTATTATTTTTTTGACATGTTGTTGGATTCTGTGGGCTAGGATTTTGTTGAAGGTTTCTGTGTCTATATTCATG
>NW_006922493.1:270756-271557 GCF_000298275.1 Orycteropus afer afer | reverse complement strand
TTTTTTTTTTTTTTTTAATTACCTGTTGAATTTATTCCTTTGTTATGGGTCCATTCAAGTATTCTATCTCCAACTGGGATAGTTTAGGTAGGTCTTGTGATTCTAGAAACGTGTTCATCTCTTCTAGATTTTCAAATCTGTTGGAGTGTAGTTCTTCATAATATTCTGTCAATATCTTTTTATTTCAGTTGGTTCCATTGTGATGTCACCCTTTTTGTTTATTATTCTTGTTATTTGCATCTTCTCTTTCTTTTCTTTTGTAAGATTTGCCAATGATTTGTCAATTTTGTTAATCTTTTTGAAGAACCAGCTTCCTGTTTTGTTGGTATTCTCTATTGTTTTTTTGTTTTCTGTTTCATTTACATCTGCTCTGACCTTTATTGTTTCCTTACTTCTGAATACTGTAGGTTTCTTTTGTTGCTCTTTTTCTAATTGTTGGATTTGTTGAGTTAGAGTGTTGATTTTGTTTCTTTCCTCTTTTTTGATGTGTGCATTTATTGCTATAAATTGACCTCTGAGTATCACTTTCACTGTGTCCCATAGGTTTTGGTAAGATGTAACTTCATTCTCATTTTTTCTAGAAATTTTTTATTTCACTTGTTATTTCTTCTATTACCCAGTAGTTTTTGAGCAGTGAATTGTTCAACTTCCACATATTTGATGTTTTTTCCCCTGATCTTCCTAGTATTAATTTCAAATTTCATAGCATTGTAGTCCGAGAAGATGCTTTGTAGTATTTCAATGTTTTTTAATTTATTGAGGCTTGTTTTATGTTCTAACATATGATCTATTCTGGAGAAT
>NW_006922493.1:263583-269532 GCF_000298275.1 Orycteropus afer afer | reverse complement strand
AATTCAAGTTCATTGTAAGTCCCAAGGTCAGCAGAGCATGGCAGGCTGCTGACATGGCTACATGCAGGGTCCAAGCATGCCATAAACTAGAGACCATTCCCCAAGGCTTCTGCTTATATACAGGAAGCAGACCACATTCCCTAAGGCAGCTACTCAGCTGCTCGCAGTAGATTCCACCATGGAGTTGATTACAAGTATCATGGGGAATACTACATCCAGGTGCCCTACCATTCAACCAGGCCCAGCCACAGTGACACACAAACTGAACTACCACAGATTGTTAATTTTCTCTGTGGTTACCTTGGAGTGAATTCTTGTCTCTATAGTTTTGGAACAGTCCGTTCTATAAGGACATTGTCCTGTTTTCTTCTCCATTTGGAATTTTTGTAATAGAACTTTTATTCCCTCTATTTGCTTTGTTGCTGGTGTCGTGTACAGATTGACTCCTTTGTTTTTCTGTTTGTGTACAATGTTTTATGAGCTTATTTGGAGCACCAATTTCTGATTTGGTTCTAGTGTTGATGTCACATGTCCTGATTTTAATTTGTTGTTCTCTGTTGTAGGTTTTCCATTGGAATGACTTCCTTAAGCATTTCTTGTAGGGTTGGTCTGGTTTTCACAAAATGCCTTAATTTCTGTTAGTCTGAGAATGTCTTAATTTCACCCTCATATTTGATGGACAATTTGGCTAGATATAGAATTCTTAGTTGGCAGTTGTTTTCCTTCAGTGTTTTATATATGCCATCCCATTGCCTTCTTGCCTGCATGGTTTCTGTAAGTAATCAGAACTGATTCTAATTGTTCATCCATTATAGGTGACATATTTTTTTCCCCAGGCTGCTCACAAAATTCTTTCTTTCTCTTTGGTTTTAACAAGTTTGATTATCATATATCTTGGTGACTTTCTCTTAGGATCTATACTAATGGGGTATGGGGTTCATTGAGCTTCTTGGACAAATATCTTTTCTTCCTTCATGATATGGGGGAAATTTTCTCTTAGCAAGTCTTCCACAATTTTCTCAGTAAGTTTTTTTTTTTTGCCTCTTCTTGTTCCAGTATTCCAATGAGGCATACGTTGTTTCTTTTCATGCTATCCCATATAACTCCTAAGTCTCTTCATTTCTCTTAAATCTTTGTTCTGATTTTTCTTCATACAGGCTGGTGTCAAGGGATTTATCTTCTAGTTGGGAAATGTGTTCTTCAGCCAGTTCTAGCCAGCTCTTCTCTGCTTCCACTGTGTTATGTAATTTGTAATTTTAGTGTTCATCTTCTGAATTTCTAACTGCTGTTTTTGTGAGTTCTGATTGTGTATTAATCTTGTTATTTTGTTCTTAAATGGTTTTCTTGAGTTCTTCCAGGATTTTATCTGTGTTTTCTTTGGTTCTGTTTGAGGTTTCCTTAAGCACTTGTAGAGTTCTATAAGCATATCTTCTAAATTCCTTCTCAGATAATTCTATTGTCTCCTCTTCATCCATGTTTAATGAGATTTTTGTCTGGGATTTTATTTCTATTGTCTTATCCTGTTTTCTTTTTTGTTGTTGTTGTTTGTTTGATTTGAGGTTGCCTGTTGTTTCCTAGACATTTTGAAGTTGTTGTCTTTAACCATTACTTATGTATTGATTTGTTTCACATTGATTTTAGGTTTAAATATGTTTGCAAGAGTGGAGCTGGTGTATTTTTTTTTTTTTTTTTTTTTTTGGTTATTAATTCAGGTGTGCTGGGTTGCTCTGCAGTTTTCATTGTATTGATGGAATCTCTGGGGAAAGTGGATACAGGTCTCTGTTCATCATGAAGGGGATTTACAGTTGGGATGAGCAGGTGTTGTGGTGGCTTAATGTGGTTCACTTATTGGGTGAGGCAGGGGAGAAGGGGAAAACAGAGGAAGAAAAGAAAAAGAAAAAAACAAGGAGCCAGTAGTGAGTCCCTGTTTTCCATGTTTCCATGGTTACTGCTGGTTCTGGGGTTTTTCTTTGAGTCTGCTCAGGACGGCTAACAATAACAACATTTTATTGTCAGTCACAGACCCACAGTTCAAAATTGGCAAAAACTCCAATGTCCAGGGGCCCACTACTTTCCACTTAGGTTGGATAGCCACATAAACCCCTCACTCCAGACACCTCTGTGCTAAAAAGCTATCCTGGAAGAGCTGGATCCCAGCCTTATGCTGTGAGCTCATCCCAGCACCCACCTACCTCTGGCATGTTTCCTCTCTTCTCCCTTTGTGCTCCCAACTGAACCGCTACCTGAGCCAGATGGGTTTCTGCTCTGTTTCTCAGAAATGTTGTCCACTTACTCAGCTCAGTTCCCAAGGTTACCACCAGAAGTTGCTGTTGTGGGTAGTCTGAGTCCCCAAAGCCACTGTTGGCTCCCCAGTGTCTCTTTCTTAGCTTCTCCACAGTTTTCTCTAGTATTGTTTGAAGAGTTTTCTGCTTCTCCATTTCACCATCTCACCCACCACTGGGCAGGTTCATGTATTTTTATTTTTCCTGGTTGTTTACCCTGCTTCTTAATTTTTTCCCCTCCTTCCCCACTAAATCGGGCCTTCTCTAACTTAATGAGCTGTTGACAGCCCCAGAATCCCTGCTTCAAACTGCTGTACCTAGTTTTTCAGGCATTAAGATGATAGAGGGAACAAATATGTGGGCTACATGTGCAATACCATCTTCCCGCTTCCTCCTGACCTGGTTTTGGCTGAAGATGTTGAACTACTCCATCGCCTCTTGCTATAGATATAGTCAATCTGATTCCTGTGCACTTTGTCTGGTGAAGTCCACATGTGCAGCTGCCATTTGTGTTGTTGACAAAAGTATTTGCAATGAATAAGTTGTTGGTCTTGCAAAATTCTATCGTGCAATCTCCAGCAGAATTTCTATCACTAAGGCCATATTTTCCAACTACCAGTGATTCTTTGTTTCCAACTTTTGCATTCCAATCACCAATGACAATTAAAATGTCTTGATTACATGTTCAGTCAATTTCAGACTGTAGAAGTTGGTGGAAATCTTTAATTTCCTCATCTTTGGCTTTGGTGTATAAATTTGAATAATAGTAGTATTAACTGGTCTTCCTTGTAGGCATATGGATATTATCCTGTCATTGACAGCATTGTACTTCAGGATAGATCTTGAAACAGTCTTTGTGACAATGAATACCACACCATTCTTCTTCAATTTGTCATTCCTGACATAATAGATCATATGGTTGCCTGATTCAAAACAGCCAAAACCACTCCATTTCAACTCATTAATGCCTAGGATACTGATATTTATGCATTTCAGTTCATTTTTGACAACTTCCAATTTTCTAAATTCATGCTTCGTATATTCCATGTTCCAATTATTAATGGATGTCTGCAGCTGTTTCTTCTCATTGAGTCTTGCCACATCAGCAAATGGAGGTCTTGAAAGCTTTATGCCATCCATGATTAAGATTGGCTGTACTCTGAGGAGCCAGCATTTCCCCAGTCATAATTTGTGTGCTTTCCAACCTGAGGGGCTCAGCTTCTGGCACTATATCAGAAAATGTATCAGGGCTATTAATAAAGATTTCCAGTAATATACCAGACAGTGTTTCACTGCTATTCATAAGGTTTTCACTGGCCAATTTTTTTTTTTTTTTTTTTAGATTCACTTTCCATACAGCAGCTCACATACATTGTCTCATGACATTATCACTGGCCAATTCTATGAGAAGTGGATGGCCTCTTCTTTCTTCCAAGTCAGTCTTAGTCCTTGGGGACAATGAAGACCCCATGTCAGGAATGCTTCAGACCTTGCCTGATGCATCTTTTCAATTGTATCCTTTCTGGTTATAACAAATGGGTAGCTGTAAGTATATGTAATATTATCTGTGAATTTTGTGAGCTGTTATAGAGAATTAATGACACCACAGGGACAATGAACCAGCAAGGCTGGCAGTACAGAGTTGATTTTGTAGATCCAACTTTGGGTGGCTAGGAAATTGGGAAAGTTTGCATGGGCAGTTGATGAAGAAGGACAAAGTCCTTCTAGCTTGTGACCTAGTCTAAAGAGAATAAAGGGTGAGAAAGAAAGAGAGAGGAATTGCCATAGAAGTGGCTGATGATGCAGTGTAGAGATGTGGGATGGCAAGTCCTGGATCCATTTCTAGCTGAGGATTGGATTTATGCTGAACCTTGCCACAGAGTTAGTGATAAAGATAAAATTTGCCCACCTTGTTCCTTTCATAGCACAGTTGGCAATAATAATGTGATTTTCTAAAAAAAAACCCTTAATTAATGGTGTCCTAGAGCTCTGGTAGCATAGTGGCTAAGACACTTGCCTGCTAACCAGACGGCTGGCGGTTCAAACCCACCAGCCACTCCTCGGAAGGAAGGTTGGGCAATCCTACTTCTGTAGTGATACTGCCTCGGAAACCCAAGGAGGGGTCGCTATGAGTTGGGGCCGACTCCACGGCACATAACAACAACAACAACAGAGCAATGACTCATAGTCTGTAAAGGTAAAATTAAAAGATTTATTGGACGTCCATAGATGATCTAGATCAGGAAGACATACAAATTCACAAAGTGAAGATGGCACTCCACTGGAAAAGGAAGAGGCCAGTAAATTATACATCCAAAGCAAGAACTAAATCTACAAAATTATGATTGGTTGCAAGACATTCAGAGGAGTTGAATGCAGGATAATCTGGGAGTGAGAACTTAGTGGGGACTGGTGGATAACATATAGATGGGATTATGTGATTGGTTAAAGGTACATAATTGCAAGCATAAGTGATGTTCAGTTGACTGTAGGATGGTCAAAAGACAATGGCAGGATGTTTTGCTGGGAACTGTGCTAGGAGAGAAGACCCTAGATTCAAACATATTCTATAGAGAAAATTTTATTAAGCCTTAAGCAGGGCAAAGACAAAACAAACATAATCATCTCAGCTGAGGGAACCCATCAGCATGTACCCATTACAGAGGCTGATGGGTTCCATTGAATAACAGCTATGGTTTTCATTATAAATGAAAGGAAATCATCACAAGATCGTGATTAGTGTCAGGTCAACCCATCACTGTCACAGGTGGAACTGCAGAAGCAGGGAAAGACCATGATTGGAATATGTACATAGTTGCAAGTTTAAAAGCTTCCACAGTGCTTGTTCTAGTACTATGACCCCCTGGCTATGTGGTGGTAGGGGAATGACTCAAGACCATGTGGCCCTGAGCCATAGTCTCCAGGACCCTAACTTTTAACTTAAGTTAGATAATTTATTTTTGGTAAATCATTAAGGACATTCCCAGGCAAGTACTTTGTTTGAGCACCTTTCTGCATACTAGTTAATTTACTTTCAACCACACTCTTCCTGAGTGCAAACTTCCCTCCCTGGGCTTTATCTGGGCTTGTTTAAGCATAGCCATATTTCCAGTTTAATGGTTAACAAGCACTGGGGAGAAGTCAACCTGGAATTCTCCTTAGAAACAAGAATGGCCAGACTTCATCTCCTGTACTTTGGTCATGTTGTCAGAGGGACTGGTCCCTGGAAAAGGATGTCATGCCTGGTAAAGTAGATGGACAGTGAAAAGGAGGAAAACCCTCAACAAGATAGATTGACACAGTGGCTACTGTGCTGTGCTTAAGCATAGCAAATATTCTGAAGATGGTGCAGGACTGGGCAGCATTTCATTCTGCTGTACATAGGGTCACTATGAGTCAGAGCTGACTAGATGACACGTAACAATAAATATTGGAGAAGTAACATAAAGAACTCAAATGGTGTCTGAACTTATGTCAAAACTCAAAATGGAGTTAGGGCTCCTGCTATAGACCACAGCCTTCCACAAATGAAGTAATTTAGAATTTAACCTGTAATGCAGAACATGTTATTAAAATAGCCTTCTGAAACATGTTTGTTCCTAGGGGTTCATTGTATGGAAGATTTACCAATAATGCTGTGCATAAAGATCCTTTGGCCATATGCTAT
>NW_006922493.1:260736-263183 GCF_000298275.1 Orycteropus afer afer | reverse complement strand
TTAGATTCAGACAAAATTCCTGAGGGAAAGTGGAGTTTAGATGTGGAATATGATGCACAGGCAGTCTTAGAGAAGTCATGCTGGAGGAACAGATAAAGAAGGAAGCTAGATTGATTTCAGTGGGAAAGGTTATGATGAGAAAAGACTGAAGGGAGAGTCTAGGAACCCTTTCTAGCACTGTAGAAATTTAAAACACTAGTTAAGAAATGGGAGTAATAAAGGAGAAAACAGCATCTCTTCTGTAGTGCACGTGCTAGTTCCCTCTAGAGCCTGAAAAACTAGGCACAGCAGTTTGAAATGGGGATTCTGGTGCTCTGAACAGCTCATTAAGTCAGAGTACACCAAACTCAGGGGAGTAAGATTAGAAAGGAGAAAGGGTCAGTGCAATTACCTAGAGGGAAAAATATAACAAAAACAAGTGAACTTGCCTTGTGGAGCACCTACCGACAGGTGTAAAAGAACATTGGAGACCTCCCTGGGGCAATGGAAAGAACACACCACACCAGAGAACCTGCAGGTACTCCATGGATCTACCTTCAGCACCTACTTTTATTGGTAAACTTGGGACCCCTAGGAGGGAGCAGAGACACCTCTGGCTCCGAGCACCGATGAAGCAGGAGCAGAGGGGAGAATAAAGCCACAAGTGGGTGGACCCTGGGAAAAACTCCCATCATGGATTGGGGCTGATATCCTAGGTCAGCTTCTTGGCATGGAGGGACCCAGAGAGTGGGGTTTTTGTGGCTGTCTGAACCTGGCAAAAAGTGATGACCCCGTAACAATTGGAGTCTTTCCTGAACTGGAGCTGTGGGCCTGTGAGTAACAGTAGAATGTCATCATTAGCAGTCTGCTCAAAGCCCTACATATGGCTCCTGGCACCTTGGAGCTTTTTTTCTTTTTTTTCCTTTCTCTTTTCTTCCTCCTTTCTCCAGTTCTACCCTGTCTCATCCAATAGAAAAAACACATTAAGCCACCATAACACCTGCCAGCTCAAATCCTAAACTCCCTTTATGGAAAACAGAGACCTGCATCCACATTCCACACAGTGATCCCATCATCACAAAGAAAACTGCAGAGAAACCCAGCACACCTAAATTAATAACCAAATTAATAACGAGCTACACCTTTTCAAAATATTAAATCATAAAACCAAGACAAAACAAATCAATACATAACTAACAGTTAAAGACAATTTCAAAATATCTAGTAAACAACCAGCAACCTCAAATCAAACTAAAAAACAGAATAAGAAAATAGAAGTAAAATCCCAAACAAAAGTCTCATGAAACATGGAGGAAGAAGAGACAATAGAATTCTCCAAGAAGGAATTTAGAAAGTATGTTTATAGAACTCTACAAGAGCTTAAGAAAACCCCAAACAGAAACAAGTAGAACACAGACAGTACCCTGGAAGAACTCAGGAAAACCATTCAAGAACAAAATAACAATATTAATGCACAATCAGAACTCATACAAAAACAGCAGCTAGAAATCCAGAAGATGAATACCAAAATTACAGAACTGCACAATACAGTGGAAGCACAAAAGAATAGGCTAGAACTGGCTGAAGAATGCATTTCCCAACTAGAATACAAATCCCTGGACACCAACCTGTATGAAGAAAAATCAGAACAAAGATTTAAGAGAACAGAAAACTTTCCCCCTATCATGAGGGAAGAAAAAACATTTGTCCAAGAAGCTCTAAGAACCCCATACAGGATAGATCCCAAGAGAAAAACACCAAGGCATATCATAATCAAATTCTCCAAAATCAAAGAGTAAGAAAGAATCTTGTGAGCTGCCCAGAACAAAAGAAATATTACTTATAATAATCAAATAGTTAGGCTGAACTCTTATTACTCAGCAGAAACCCCACAGGCCGAAAGGTAATGGGATGGCATATATAAAACACTGAAGGAAAAGACCTTCCAAACAAGAATTCTACATCCAGCCAAAATGTCTGTCAAATATGAGGGTGAAATCAAGACATTCTCAGACAAACAGAAAATAAGGGATTTTGTGAAAACCAGACCAACCCTACAAGAAAGGCTTAAGAAAGTCCTTCCAATAGAGAACCAACAACAGATAACAACAAAATCAGGACACATGACATCAACACTAAAACCAAATCAGAAATAGACCCTCAAAATAAGACCACAAAATATTGTACACTAAAAATCAAAAAAGAAGACAATGGTCCTACAAATATATTTGTATGTTCTGTAAGAATTCACAGGTGTATAGTAGACCTGACAAGGGACAAGTTTGTAGTCACTTCTTTGTCACAGCCAGCCACCCAGAGGGACTGAGTAGTTGAACTTGTGGGTTCGGGACCATAGTCACAGGGGACAACAAGCTCAATTGGCATAACATACTACACAAAACATTGTTCCACCTCCTACTTTGGTGAGTAGCAACTGGGATCTTAAAAGCTTGCAAGCAGCCATCTAG
>NW_006922493.1:258832-260206 GCF_000298275.1 Orycteropus afer afer | reverse complement strand
AAAAAAAAAAAAAAATTGTTTCTGAAGAAAAAAAAAAATTAAGGAAGCCAATCTGCAAACGACAAAAGAAGCTAACCTATTAGAGGGAATAAAAGTACTAGGTACAAACTTCCAAATGGAGAAGAAAACAGGACAATGTCCTTATAGAACAGACTGTCCCAAAAATATAGAGACAAAAATGCACTATAAGTAACCACAGAGAAAATTAACAATCCCCCTAAGAAAATCCAGAAGGAAGGAAATTATATGGGTTTAACAAAGACAAAACCAACAATAAAGAAGAAAAGAGAGGAAGCACTTGACAATAAAATGAACTTAGCACAGAAAAATATATGGACCAAGGAAACTCCAACGGCACAACAAAAAAGCACAGTAGTATGACAGCAATCAATCCATACCTCTTACTAATTACACTCAATGTGAATGGACTAAATGCACCAGTCAAGAGAAAGAGAGTGGCAGACTGGATAAGAAAAGAAGACCCATCAATATGCTGCCTACAAGAGACTCACCTTAGACACAAAGATAAAAACAAATGAAGAGTTAAGGGGTGGAAAAAAATATACCAAGCCAATGGTAACCAAAAAAGAGCACAAGTGGCAATATTAATTTCTGGTAAAATAGACTTTAAGGTGAAAAACAATATAAGAGACAAAGAAGGACACTATATGATGCTGAAAGGGTCAATTGAACAAGAAGACATTATGATAATGAATATCTATGCACCCAAGGAAAGTGCTCCAAAATACATGAAGCAAATATTAATTGAATTAAAAGGGACAATAGACAACTCTACAACAGTAGTAGGAGACTATAGCACACCATTTTCAGGGAGGGACCGATCAACTAGAAAAAAACTCAACAAACATACAGAACTGAATAACACAATCAACCAACTAGACCTCACAGACATATACAGAGCATTCCACCCAAAAACAGTACAATTCACATTCTTCTCCAGTCCACATGGACCCTTCGCCAGAATAGATCATATGTTCAGACATCAAACAAGCCTCAACAAATTAAAAAACATTGAAATACTACAAAGCATCTTCTCAGACCACAATGCTATAAAATTTGAAAGTAATAATAGGAAGATCAAGGAAAAAACATCAAACATGTTGAAGTTGAACAGTACATAGCTCAAAAACTACTGGATAATAGAAGAAAAAAAGGGAAATAAAAAAATTCCTAGAAACAAACGAGAATGAAGATACATCCTACCAAAACCTAAGGGACACAGCAAAAGCAGTAGTCAGAGGACAGTTTATAGCAATAAATGCATACATCAAAAAAGAGGAAAGAAACAAAATCAACACTCTAACTCAACAACTCCAACAACTAGAAAAAGAACAACAAAAGATCCTAAAGTAT
>NW_006922493.1:256981-258423 GCF_000298275.1 Orycteropus afer afer | reverse complement strand
CCACAAAGAAAAGTCCTGGCCTTGATGGATTCACTGGAAAATTTTACTGAATATTCAGGGAAGAGTTGACACCTATACTACTCAAGCTATTCCAGAACATAGAAAAAGATGGAATACTCCCAAATTCATTTTATGAAGCAAGCATAACACTAATACCAAAACCAGGGAAACTAAAAAGGAAAACTGCAAACCAATATCCCTCATGACCATAGATGCAAAAATCTTCAACAAAATCCTAGTCAATGGAATCCAACAAAATATCAAAAAAATAATACATTCTGACCAAGTGGGATTCATACCAGGTATGCAAGGATGGTTTAACATCAGAAAAACAATCAATGTAATCCATCACATAAACAAAACAAAAGGACCATATGATTATATCAATCAATGAAGAAAATACATTTGATAAAATCCAACACCCGCTCCTGTTCAGAACTCTCAGCAAAATAGGGATAGAAGGGAAATTCCTCAACATAATAAAGAGCATATATGCAAAGCCAACGGCCAGCATTATTATTAATGGAGAAGGACTCAAGGCATTCCCCTTATGAACAGGAACCAGACAGGGATGTCCTCTATCACCACTTCTATTTAACATTGTATTGGAAGTCCTGGACAGGGCAATAAGGCAAGAAAAAGAGACATACAAATTGGCAAAGAGGAAGTAAAACTATCTCTATTTGCAGATGATATGATCCTGCACATAGAAACTCCAAGAGACTCAACAAAAAATTAGTGGAACTAATAGAGTGGTTCAGCAAAGTGGCAGCAATACAAGGTCAACATACAAAGATCAGTTTGATTCCTCTACACCAAAAAAGAGATCTCTGATAAAGAAATAAAGGAAACAATACAATTTACAATAGCTACTAAAAGGATAAAATATCTAGGAATAAATCTTACCAGAGACTCAAAAGACCTATACAAAGAAAACTATAAAACACTACTACAGGAGACAAGGGCTCTACATAAATGGAAGAACCTGCCTTGTTCATGGATAAGTAGACTGAATATTATGAAAATGTCAATACTACCTAAAGCAATCTGCACATTTAATGCAATCCCAATCCAGATACCAACAAATTTTTGTTGACATGGAAAAGTCAATTACTAACTTCATATGGAAAAGAAAGAGACCTTGGATAAGCAGAGCACTTCTGAAGAAGAAGAACAAAGTGGGAGGTCTCACATTCCTAGATCTTAAAACCTACTATACAGCCACAGTAGTCAAAACAACGTGGTATTGGTACAATGATAGACAGATAGACCAATGGAACATAATTCAAAATCCAGAGATAGATCCATCCATCCATCCATGGATAACTGATCTTTGACAAAGGTCCAAAACCCATTAAATGGGAAAGAGACAGCCTCTTTAACAAATGGTGCTGGCAAAACTGGATATCCATTTGCAGAAAAATGAAACAAGACCCATACCT
>NW_006922493.1:255059-255856 GCF_000298275.1 Orycteropus afer afer | reverse complement strand
AAGGAAGGGAACTCACTTTGTAGGTTACTGGGGTGTGGAGGGAAGGGGAAGGATTAATTTGGGGCAAGTTGGGGGCCATACACTGACACGGGTAAGGGGAGGGATGCTATGGAAAGAGTATGTGATCACCATATAACATTAGGAAAAGGGAGGACACCGAATTGTGCAGATAACATGTAGATGATAGACACTAATACCAACCTGCATATCCACAATACTGCACTACCATTAACACCAAACACCAGGCTACATATAAACACATAGATATCTGAGAAGATCAGATGGGCGTCAGTGAACAGGAGTATACTCTAGACCAAGGATAGATTCATCTGAGGCTAATCTTGCACAGATACCACTGATTCAAAAGTACCCACAATCCTTACAAAAACAACAGAAGACTGACATAGAGTAATCCCTCACAGACTGCCAGACCGTGTGGGAGAGAGATCCAATGGATCTACTGACTCAGAACTCTAGTACTGGGGGACACTATACTCAATTGGCACAACAAAACATGTAAAAGTCTTGTTCCTCATCCTACATTGATGAGTAGTGACTGGGGTCTTAAAAGCTTTTAAACAGTTATCTAAGATGCTAATGGTCTCTTATTGTCGGAAGCAAAGAAGTGTGCAAAATACCAAGGGCATTTGGAAGCAATCAACCTTAGAACATGATGGACCTTAAGACCAGAAGAACTAGATTGTGCCTGGCTACCAATGCCAACCACTCAGGAAAGGATCAAAACTGGAGATCCTGGATAGAGTGGGAGGAAAAATGTGGAACAAAATCCAAAAACA
>NW_006922493.1:251189-253269 GCF_000298275.1 Orycteropus afer afer | reverse complement strand
CCTTGGGTTTCTGAGGCAGTATCACTATGGAAGTAGATTGCCCAACCTTCCTTCCGAGGAGTGGCTGGTGGGTTTGAACCGCCAGGCTTCTGGTTGTCAGTCAAGTGACTTAGGCACTAAGCTACCAGAGCTCCCTGACTAGATGGCAGTGAGGTTTTTTTATTGTTTTGTTTTTTGTTTTTTTATTTCAATACAATAGCCCTGTGTGGAAAGTAGATTAAGGATTTAAGTTGAAAACCTGAACCCCCATCTAGCCAAGACTTTAGAGCAGTAAATTTACATTTGAAAGACCTGCAGACCCACATAACCACTTGTCTTGCAGAACAAGGGATTTGCATTTGAAGGACAGCTGCACTCAGGAAAAAAAATATATATATATTTTCTGCTTTTTGAACCGAATACAAGTTGATTTGAGTTTTTTAATTTGTTTTTTCTGCTCTTGAGCAGTGATTAAAGGCCTGGCTGTGGAGTCTGTTAAAAAAAAGGGCAATGAAAATGTGCCCATGGGGCATAGCCCTGTAAATACTGAAAGGGTACACAGAGGCAGGAGATGTCAGTGCCCATGACAAGAACTCCCTTTTCAGGACTAAAAGCTGGATGCAGCCAGCAAGCAGATGAACACTTGCTTGGAAGTGACTATGTGGTTCATAAGATGAAGTAGGGAGGAGCAGTAATATAAGGATGGGCTGTGTCAAAAATTTAAATGCTTAGAGAAACACCAAAAATTAGTGAGTAGATACAATTAGAATCCAGCAACATCATCCAAACATGTGAGGAAGGAACTCTGAAGGTGGGACAATGAAAGTAGGTTATATAAATCATTGTTATATTAATTTCTAAAGAAATAGCATCAAAATCTGGGGCAGGTTACAGAAACAGTCACCAAGGACACGCCATACATCCTCAAACAGGTTCTAGTTAGACCCCGGAGTTCCTGCTTCTCAAAGCTTCTCAAATTATCTATTATGTAGATGTTGTTGTTGTTGTGTGTTGTCAAGTTGGACCTGACTCACAGCGACCCCTCCTTGGTTTGCTGAGGCAGTATCACTACAGAAGTAGCTTGCCCAATCTTCCTTCTGAGGAGTGGCTTGTGGGTTTGAACAGCCAGCCTTCTGGTTAGCAGTCAAGTGCCTTAAGCACTATGCTACCAGAGCTCCTATTATGTAGATATTTTACCCAAAAGAACTTAATGCCAAAAACAAAATGCTCTCCACTAAGCTGGTTACTAAGCTATTGTTTCACCTGAAGACAACTCCAGCATGTAAGTTCCTCCAAGGTTCAAAAGGATACCTAAGGGCAGATGGCCTGGGTGTGTCACCCCAATTCCATGAACCTAGAAATCTAGATTCCAGGATAATCAAAATGATTTTGTGAGCATATTTCTCTTGTACCCATTGACCGAAAGAAGTGTCAACTGGTTTGAAGTTCAGAAAGTTGTGTGGACTCCCAACCCTAGTTGCTGTCTGTTGACCTAGCCCTGATTGAGTGGGAATAAAGATGACCTAGTCCCAATCAAATAAAGAAGAAAGAGAAAATTTTGACTCTGCTTGTTGATATTATTCAAAATAATCAAAACTCAAAGAAATTGAAATATAAGATTTATTTGCATCAGTTTTCCTATATTCTCTGAACTGACTTTCAAAAGTCCACTAGTCGGCATACCTCGAGAAGCCTGCAGGTTTGATTCCTTCCCCATCTCACAGCATGCTCCAGGGAAGAACAGTCACTCAGGTCAGCCCTCAAAATATCCATAGATTAAACTGTCAAATGACTCAAACTTTAAGTTTGGCAAAATGTTTAAGGGATCTCACCACTGTTTTGTGTCTGTCAAGGCATGATTTTTATAAATGTCAACCAATCAGATGTTTTTCTTGCAAATTCCTTGATTTTCTGTATTTTAGCTCTGTGAAAATGCCTTTCACGACTATAAGAGAGCAGGAGTGGCAATATTAATTTCTGATCAAATTGACTTTAAGACAAAAACCACCATACAAGACAAAGAAGGACATTATATAATGATTAAAGGATCAATTGAACATGAAGATATAAGCATAATAAATATATATGGACCCAATGAAAG
>NW_006922493.1:250047-250974 GCF_000298275.1 Orycteropus afer afer | reverse complement strand
TAAACCCCAACTAGCAGAAGAATTTACATGAAAATACCAAAAAAGGAGACAGATGGAGCTACGGTCTGGCAGCAATCCTGACCTATCCTAATGGTGCAGACAGCTTGGAGATTCCCGAGTGGTGATAAGACCTAAGAATTAACCTAAAAATCAGTGCTTCTAGCCAAGGACTGCATGGAGGACTGCGCACGGTGGCTGGGGAATAAACAGAGAAGGTGAAGAGAAAGGTGGGCTGAGCTGTGGACTTTTGACGGTCTGGGGGATGCCACCATTTTGAAAGATTAAAAGCAGCTTGACTATTTTGGATATTTAAAGAGACAGCGCTCTCACAGATTCCTGGGGCTTACAAACACGTTCTGCTTTCCAGGAACCCCAAGGACACTCCGGACCTGCAAGACTAAAAAGGTGCAATATTCCTCTTCTTACTCTTATACCCCACACCCGCATGGTGAACGGAGGTGTGGCCAGCCCCACTCCCACCCACCTTCTGGGCCCACAGGAACTTCATAATAGTCTGTGTGATCAGACAGAGCCTGGGTGACCTGCCCTGTCCTCCACCGATTTTTTCCTCTTTTGCTTTCTTTTTTCTGGTGATTCGTTTGCTTGTATTTGTTTGTTTCAAAACAACTATTATAATGAATACTTTTGCCTTTTTACTCTTAATCTTATTCTTCCCCTCCGAGTCCTAGTTTTCAGCTTTTTTCTATTCCCTGTTCCTGGTTGAATTTTTACTTCTATTTAATTTTTTTTTCTTCTTCTCTCCCCTTTTTTCTCATGGTTACCCATTCTTTGTTTTTCTTTTTTCATTTTTCCCATTTTTTCTTCATTATTTTCCTTCTCTGCCTTTTTTCTCTTTGTGCCCTATCCCTAGATATTGCAGGTTTTCTTGTTTTCCTTCTTCTTTTTCCTTTTTTTTTTTTTTTGGTT
>NW_006922493.1:235661-236401 GCF_000298275.1 Orycteropus afer afer | reverse complement strand
TGTGTTGAGGTCTTTGAGAATTATTGAAGAATTCTGCATTTGTTTTGTCCTTGTCTTTCTCATTGTATCATGTCTGCTTTCATTCTGGTCTTGCAATAATTTACTGTGCAGTAAATTAGAAAAGAAAGGCTCCCAAATTAAATACAAACAATGGGATACATTTTTTAAATTGGGTTTTTGAATCTTCTAGAATACATGGTAAGAGTCAAATCATTTCTTTAGAGAATAGTATGTCAAAATTAACTAAACAAAATAAGGACATGCAAATCCAGATATTCCAACTACCCAGGCTGTCCTGGGACCATCTGCTCCTTTGCCACCTGCCTCTCTTTTATATCCTTCTCTGCCTCCTTGCTTCTCTGATGCTACTAAAGATTCCTCTACTGCTACTGTGTCTGAACTTCCCTTTTTTCCCTAAAGAACCTATTGAGAACAAAAGCTTATTTCCAGAATGCCTTTTAAAATCTGCTTCAGGATATTTAGGATGCTCTCCACAATACTTTTATTCCTGGCACGTACCCAGAATCACATAAAATTGCTAAAAGTTTGCCAAAGTTTCAGGAGGATATTTACACATTTGCTGAAAATTTTAAAGTCCTTGTTAAGGCTTACCAGCCTGGACTCCCTGATTCGTACTAACTAATCCACATGATAGGAGCTCTGGTAGCATAGTGGTTAAGGCACTTGACTGCTAACCAGAAGGCTGGCGGTTCAAACCCACCAGCCACTCCTCGGAAGGA
>NW_006922493.1:232778-235387 GCF_000298275.1 Orycteropus afer afer | reverse complement strand
AACAGGAACCCAACAAGGATGCCCTCTATCACCACTTCTATTCAAACTTGTACTGGATGTCCTAGCCAGGGCAGTAAGGCAAGAAAGGGAAATCAAAGGCATCCAAACTGGTAAGGAGAAGTCAAACTATCCCTCTTTGCTGATGACATGATCTTATACCTAGAAAACCCAAGAGACTCAATAAAAAATCTACTGGAACTAATTGAGAGACTTAGCATAGTGTCAAGATACAAGATCTACATGTAAAAATCAGTTGGATTCCTCCACACCAGCAAACAGACTGCTGAAAAAGAAATAAGGAATTCAATACCATTTACAATACCTACCAATAAATAAATAAATACCTGGGAATAAATCTTACCATGGACACAGAAGACCTGAATAAAGAAAACTATAAAAGACTACTTCAAGAAACCATAAGAGATCTACATAAATGGAAGAAAATTCTATGCTCGTGGATAGCAAGATTGAACATTATGAAAATGTCAATTCTACCCAAAGCAATCTATACATTCAATGTAATCCCAATCCAGATCCCATCAACATTCTTTAAGGATATGGAAAAACCAATCACCAACTTTATATGGAAAGGAAAGAGACCTCAGGTAAGCAAAGCATTATTGAAGAAGAACAAAGTAGGAGGTCTCCTACTCCCAGATCTTAAAACCTACTTGTTCTGGTTATCTAGTACCACTCTGACAGAAATGTACCACAAATGAGATGGCTTGAACAAACAAGTTTATTCTTATAATTTGGAGACTTTAAGTCCAAGTTCAAAGTGCCAGTCTCTAGGGGCTGGGTGAAAGCCCCTCAACCTTGGGGTTCAGCTCTGCTTCCTGCTCCTGGCCCACTGGAGATAGAGGCTTTTCTTCACTCAGACAGGTACGGGCTCCTGAGACTGACAAGCTCAAGGTTGGCAAGTAAAAAGGCACAGTTCTGATATTACCAAACCACATGGCAGGCTATTAACTCAAGTCCAATGAAAGTCCCAAGGTCGGCAGAGCATGGCAGGCTGCTGAACAATGACATGACCACATGCATGGTTCAAGTGTGTCATAAGCTAGAGACCATTCCCCAAGGCTTCTCCTTATATACAGGAAGCATACCACATCCCTAAGGGAGCTACACAGCTGCTCACAGTAGATTCCATCATGGACTTGATTACCAGTCTCATCATGGGGAATACTACATCCAGCTGCCTAGCCACTCAACTAGGCCCAGTCAAGTTGATACACCAACTTAACCACCACACTACTTTACAGCCACAGTAGTCAAAACTGCCTGGTGTTGGTACAATGACAGACACATAGGCCAATGGAATAGAATTGAGAACCCAGAAATAGATCCATCAACCTGTGGTCAACTTATTTTTGACAAATGGCCGAAATCCATTAAATGGGGAAGACATTGTCTGTTTAATAAATGGTGCTGGCAAAGCTGGATATCCATTTGTAGAAAAATGAAACAAGATCTGTACCTCACACCATACACAAAAACTAACTCCAAATGGATCAAAGACTTAAATGTGAAACCTAAAACTATAAAGTTCCTCAAGGAAAACCTAGGGGCAAATTTAGGGGCCCTAATATATGGCATAAATAGACTATAAAGCATAACTCAAAATGTGCAAACAGCAGAAGATAAACTGATGAATTGGACCTTCTAAAATTTAATTTTTATGTGCTTCCAAAGACTTCTCCAAAAGAGTCAAAAGAGAATCTACAGATTGGGGAAAAAAAAATATTCAGCGATGACATATCTGACAAGGGATTTATCTCTAGAATTTATAGAAAACTCTAGCACATCAAAACAAAAAGAAATAATCCTATTAAAAAAATGGGCAAAAGACATGAATAGACACTCTACCAAAGAGGATATTTAGGCAGCCAATAAACATATGAAGAAATGCTCATGATCATTAGCTATTGTTGTTGTTGTTATGTGTCATCCAGTCAGATCCGACTCATAGCAACCCCTCCTTGGGTTTTCGAGGCAGCATCACTATGGAAGTAGATTGCCCAACCTTCCTTCCGAGGAGTGGCTGGTGGGTTTGAACCACCAGCCTCCTGATTAGCAGTCAAGTGCCTTAGGCACTATGCTACCCAAGCTCCCCATTAGCTATTAGACAGATGAAATCAAAACAACAATGAGATGCCATCGTGCTTCAGCATTAGTAACAAAGTTCAACAAGACAGAAAATAACAAATGCTGGCGAGGATGTGGACTGATTAGGACTCTCATGCACTGCTGGTGAGAAGCAGGATGGAGATGCCTGACAAAATTGGAATTAATACCTTTTGACCCAGCCATTCCATCACTAGGTATATATCCTAAAGAAGTGATAGCCAGGACAAAAACAGACATATGCACACCCATGTTCTTTGCAGCACTATTTACAGTAGCCAAAATATGGAAACAACCTAGGTGCCCATCAACTGAAGAATGGATAACCAAACTATGGTGCATACACACAATGGAATACTATGCAACCCTAAAGAATTGCATAGAATCATCAAAACATCACATAAGGTGGATGAACTTGGAGGACATTATCCTGAGTGAAATAAGTCAGTTACAGAAGGACAAATATTGTATTACTTCATTATTAT
>NW_006922493.1:230716-231608 GCF_000298275.1 Orycteropus afer afer | reverse complement strand
CTGGTACACCACGTGATCCTCATCCTATACTACTATGACACAAGAACTAGATGGCGCCCAGCTACCACTGTCAACCACTCAAAAAAGAGATCAGGTTTACTGGTCTGATAGAGCCTGATGGAACCACTGAGACTATGGCCCTTAGCTGCCCTTTAGGTCTGGAATTGAACCCAGTACTGTGGCTTCCAGTCAAACAAAAGACAAGCATATGAGCTGAACATTCACAATAGGTAGATACACTCCTTGGAGAGATCAATCATGAGATAATAGAAGTGCTGTGTATGCACAGAGAGACAGCTTGGAGGGCAGGAGTGCATGGGAGGGCAGGACACAGGAAAGAGGTAACTATGGGGAGGAAGTGGGGGGGGGCTGTTGTATTGTGGTAAATTTTAGTCAAAGTGTATGTGAGCAGCTGTATGGAAAATGAATTTGCTCTGTGAACTTTCACCCAAATCGCAATAAAAAATAATAATTTTTTTAAAAAGACCAGGTTTGCTGGTCTGATAGAGCCTGATGGAACTACTGAAACTATGGCCCCTAATTGCACTTCAGGTCTTGAACTGAACCCACTCCTGTGGCTTCCAGCCAAACAAAACACAGGTATATGAGCTGCACGTTTGCATTAGCTAGATACACTCCTTGGAGTGATTGATCATGAGAGAATAGAAAGACTGTGTATGCACAGGGAGACAGGATGGGCAGGAGCACATGGGAGGGATGGACACAGGGAAGAGGTAACTATGGGGAGGAAGAGGGAGGGCAGTTGTTGCATTATGGTAAATTGTAGTCAATGTCATGAGACAAAGTATGTGAGCTGCTGTATGGAAAGTGTAAACTCTCTGTAAACTTTCACCTAAATCACAATTTATATATATATATATATATATATATA
>NW_006922493.1:227462-229947 GCF_000298275.1 Orycteropus afer afer | reverse complement strand
CTTAATCTTCAAGGAGACATCTTTGCTGTTCAGCACTTTGAAGAGGTCTTTTGCAGCAGATTTTCCCAGTGCAATATGTTGTCTGATGTCTTGACTACTGCTTCCATTGGTGTTTATTGTGGAAGCAAGTGATATGAAATCTTTAGCAATTTCAATCTTTTCTCCATTTATTGCAATGTTGTTTATTATGTCCTGTTGTGAAGATTTTGATTTTCTTTATGTTGAGATGTAATCTACACTGCAGACTGAAGTCTTTAATCCTCATCAGTAAGTGCTTCACATCATCCTCACTTTCAGCAGGCAAAGTTGTGTCATCTGCATACTGTAGGTTGTTAACGAGTCTTCCTCCAGTCCTGATGTCAAATTCTTCTTCACATAGTCCAGCTTCAGAGATTGTTTACTCAACATACAGATTGAATAAGTATAGTGGAAGGATACAACCCTGACACACTCCCTTGCTGATTTTAAACCATGCGGTATCCCCTTGTTCTGTTCGAATGACAGCCTCCTGGCCTATGTACAGGTTCCTGATGAACACAATCAAGTGTTCTGGAATTTCCATTGTTCTCAATGTTATCCATAATTTGTTATGATTCACACAATCGAATACTTTTACACAGTCAATAATACACAACTAAACATCTTTCTGACACTCTTTGCAAGATCCATCTGACATCAGCAATGATATCCCTTGTTCCAAGTCCTCTTCTGAATCCAGCTTGCATCTCTGGAAGTTCTCTGTCAACAAACTGCTGCAACCTTTTTTGAATTATCTTCAGCAAGATTTTACTTGAGTGTGATATTAATGATATTGTTAGATAATTTCCACATTCTGTGTGATCACCTTGCTTTGGAATGGGTACAAGTATGGATCTTTTCCAGTCAGTTGGCCAGGTGGTTGTCTTCTAAATTTCTTAGCATAGACCAGTGAGTGCCTCCAGTGGGGCATCTGTTTGTTGAAACATCTCAATTGGTATTCCATCAATTCCTGGACCCTTGTTCTTTCACAATTCCTTCAGTGCAGCTTCAACTTTTTCCTTCGGTATCATTGGTTCTTTATCATATGCCACCTCCTGAAATGGATGACCATCAACCAATTCTTTTTGGTACAGGGACTCTGTGTATTCCTTCCATCTTCTTTTGATGTTTCCTGGATCATTCAATATTTTGCCCATAGAATCTTTCAATATCGCCACACGAGACTTAAATTTTTTCTTTAGTTCTTTCAGCTTGAGAAATGCCTAGTGTGTTCTTCCCTTTTCGTTTTCTAAATCTAGATCTTTACACATTTCATTATAATAATTGACTTTGTCTTCCTAAGCTGCTCTTTGAAATCTTCTGTTCAGCTCTTTTATCTTGTCATTTCTTCCATTTGCTTTAGCTACTCTTCATTCAAGGTCAACTTTCAGAGTCTTTTCTGACATCCATTTTGGTCTTTTCTTCCTTTTCTGTCTTTTAAATGACCTTTTGCTTTCTTCATGGATGATGTTATTGATGTCATCCACAATTCCTCTGGTTTTTAGTAATTGGTGTTCATTGCAAAAAATCCATTCTTTAGATAGTCTCTAAATTCAGGAGGGTTATGATCAAGGTAATATTTTGGCTCTTGTGGACTTGTTTTATTGTCTTCAGCTTCAACTTGAACTTGCATATGAGCAACTGATGATCTGTTCCACAGTCAGCTGGCCTTGTTTTGGCTGAAGATATTGAGCTTCTCCATAGCCTCTTTCCACAGTGTAGTTTATCTGATTCCTGTGTACTCCATCTGGTGAAATCCAGGTGTATAGCTGTTGTTAGTGTTGTTTAAAAAAGGTATTTGCAATGAATAAGTCGTTGGTCTTGCATAATTCTCTCATGTGATCACCAGCATTATTTCTATCAACCAAGGCCAAATTTTCCAACTACCGATGATCCTTTTTTGTTTTCAACTTTTGTTTTCCAATCACCAGTAGTAATCAACACATCTTGATTGCATGTTCAGTCAATTTCAGACTGCAGAAGTTGGTGAAAATCTTCATTTTCCTTGTCTTTGCCTTTGGTGGTTGGTGTGTAAATTTGAATATTAGTAGAATTAGCTGGTCTTCCTTGTAAGTATATGGATATTATCTTATCACTGGCAGCATTATACTTCAGGATATATCTTGAAACATTCTTTGTGATGATGAATGTCAAGCCACTCCTCATCAATTTGTCTATTCTTTCATAGTAGATCATATGGTTGCCTGATTCACAATGGCCAAAAACAGTCCATTTCAGCTTATTAATGCCTAGGATACCAATCTTTATGCATTCCATTTCATTTTTGACAACTTCCAATTTTCCTAGATTCATACTTCATACATTCCTTGTTCTGATTATTAATGGGTGTTTGCAGCTGTTTCTTTCCATTTTGAGTCATGTCACATTAGCAGATGGAGGTACTGAATGCTTTATTCCATCCACATGATTAAGGTCAGCTCTATTCTGAGAAGATAGCTCTTCCCCA
>NW_006922493.1:225254-226852 GCF_000298275.1 Orycteropus afer afer | reverse complement strand
CCTTCCAAGGAGTGGCTGGTGGGTTTGAACCGTCAGCCTTTTGGTTAGCAGTCAAGTGCCTTAGGCACTATGCTATCAAAGCTTCTGAGTTAACTAAAGAATCTTCCAAACCCACAAACGGTACTCTTCATATTGTAGGTTTGCGTGAACAATTGTGAGATGGATTCATTTTGTTAACTCCCCAACTAGGGAAACTAAGTCAAGTTGCTCCCTCTTTGTTGGAATCATATAACCACCTCATATGAATAAGCCCAGCCCATGCCAGATTTATGGGATGGCTTTCAGTATCCAAATGTGCATCATTTATAAACTTAACATGGTACTTATTGGTTCACCACTGACTGGTTATGATGCTCAGCTTTCTATTTGGTTGTTCCTAACAGCACCTTTCGGTTATATGGATTCTGCCAGGCTGGATTAGAAGAGCCACACTGGGTGTGAGCTGAACTCAAGGATGTATTTTAACTGAACTCCCTTTACCATTTCAGGTAATATGCACTCATATTAAAAGCTCTGTGGTCTCAATCTGTTCTTCATTGGTATGATCAGTTAGCAGCAGTATTCATACCTCAGGTAGAACTTGAAGATGTTATAGCACATGTAGAAGCATTAATTAAATATGTGCCAACTGCCCTAAATGATTTCAAGAGATCAATGCTGAAATAGCTAATGGCCCTTGACATACTTCCTGCATCCTAAGGAGGTATTTTGGCCATAGTAAAATCTGATTACAGTGTCTATATTCCTGATGATAGTGTTAACATTACACTCTATGTTAATCATATTCAACCTGTAGTATCTCATATTAAGGATCCTATTCCCTCCTTAAATGAAATTATGAGTAATTGAGTTTCCTCCTGGGATGGATAGTGAAAAAAATTGCTACTCTATTTTGAAATTTTTATATTACACAATGTTTCTGTTATTATAATTGTAAAATGCCATTTTTCTTTAGTTCAATGTATTTTATATATGAAATGCTGTGTTTGAGAACGACTTGATCCTTCACATAAAATTATGGTAGTTTGTTCTCAAGAAGATTGTTTTCATAACTAACTGAAATGGCTGGAGTCTCTCACTTAAGATCTGATTCTTTCCTGGCCACATGGCTGTCTGATCTTTACATTTTAAAGAACTTTTATCTGCAGTTGGTCTGATTTACAATCAATCATTAACCCCTATTCCTGAGTTTCCTTTTCTCACTATTTTTACTTGACTACCTACTGAAATTGGTTTTTGACTATATTCAATTTTAGCAACTGGATTGATTATCTTAATCACTATGACAATATTATAGGACTGGTCAAATTGTTTGTTTTTATTATGCTTTAAGTGCAAATTTGCAGAGCAGAGTTTCTTTTACATTCAACATTTCAAGCACATTTGGTTTCATTCCCCAATTACCAGCCTCCAACTTAACCCACTCTCCTCTCCTCCCTTCCCAGTAACCCCTCCCCTGTCCCTCATAGTTATGCACTCCTGTGTGTCCTGCATTTCTTCCACACTTGTGTTGCCCCTCTGATGCCCTGTGGTTGATTACTCCAAGGGATGCATCTCTATAGAGTTTATGGATGCGTACCCTGGGTTGAGTGGTCTGC
>NW_006922493.1:223525-224730 GCF_000298275.1 Orycteropus afer afer | reverse complement strand
GATACTGCCTCAGCAACCCAAGGAGGGGTCGCTATGAGTCAAGTTCAACTCGACAGCACATAACAACAACAACTACAGATGTAGGTTGTCGAACAAGATATTTATGTATTATGTTGTGCCAATTGAGTCTGGTGTCCCCAAAACTATGGTCCTGAGTCGGTAGATCCATTCAAGCTCTCTCCCACAGTGTCTGGCTGTCTGTGAGGGATTGCTCTATGTCTGTCTTCTGTTGTTTCTGTAAGGATTGTGGGTATTTGGTATCACTGGTATCTGTACAAGATTAGCTTCAGCTGAATCTATCCTTTGTCTACAGCATAAACCTGTTCACTGACCCCATCTGATCTTCCCAGATGTTTATGTGTTTATTTGTAGCCTGGTGTTTAGTGTTAATGGCAATGCAGTATTGTAGATATACTGGTATTAGTCCCTGTTGTCTATATCTTATGTGCACATTTCGGTGTCCTCCTTTTCCCCAGTGTTATCATGGTGGTCACAGACTCTATCCATACAATCTCTCCCCTTGCCCAACTCAGTGTGTGGCCCCCAACTAGCCCTAAGTTATTCTCTCCCTTTCCCTCCCCACCCCGGTAACGTACAAAGTGAGTTCCCTTCCTAAAACAAAGGGTTCCTTGTCTTTTTATAGTAATGGGCTCATACAATATTTGTCCATCTGTGACTGACTTATTTCATACAGCATAATGTCCTCTAGGATGATGCACATTGTGAGATGATTCATATATCTTTCATTGTTCCTTAATGTAGCATAGTATTCCATTGTGTGAATGTACCATAATTTGGTTATCCATTCATCTGTTGATGAGTATTTAGGTTGTTTCCATTTCTTTGCTATAGTGAATTGTGCTGGGATGCACACAGGTGTGCATATGTCTGCTCATGTCCTGCCTCTCAGTCCTTCTTCTTCTTTTTTTTTTTTTCCAGGAAATTGATCTTTTTATTTTATTTATTTTTTTATTGCGATTTGGGTGAAGATTTACAGAGCAAATTCACTTTCCATACAGCACTTCACATACACTTTGTCTCATGACATTGACCACAGTTTACCACAAGGCAACTGCTCCCCTCCCACTTCCTCTCCATAGTCACCTCTTCCAAGTGTCCATCCCTCCATGCAATCCTGCCCCCTGAGCTGTTTCCCTGTGCATAAGCAGCCCTTCTTTCTCCCATGATTGTTCTCTCCAAGGAGT
>NW_006922493.1:220732-221382 GCF_000298275.1 Orycteropus afer afer | reverse complement strand
GACTATGGTCCCAAGCCCACAGGTTCAAATACTCAGTCCCTCTGGGTAGCTGACTGTGACCAAGCAATGACCACAACCTTGACCCTTGTCAGCTCTACTATACACCTAGGATTTCTGATCATTCACATAAACTTATAGGACCATTTTCTGCCAACCATATATATGTTCTTGGATACACACACCATTTCATAGACATACCTAGTGGCTCAGCCTGTCCACCCACCTATCCACCCATATACCCATGTTTGCCTTCACTGACAACACAGTACTGTATGTGCAGAAGGGTTCATTTTTGTTGTCTGTACCTCCCATGTACTTCTCTATCTTTCTCATCCTCAATGTCACCATACTGGTCACTCACATTTGGTACATTGCCCTTCTCTTCACCCAAACCAATACTTATATCTATCTATCTAACAGTGTTCCCTCCCCTCCCTTCCCACCCCTGGTAACCAACAAAGAAAATTTGTTTCTGTAGATAAACGTTTCCTTAACTTTTACAATAACGGACTAATACAGTATTTGTCCTTTTGTGATTGACTTATTTCACTCAGCATAATGTCCTCCAAGTTCATGCACGTTATGCAGTGTCTTGAAGATGGTACATTATTCTTTAGCATTGCATAGTATTCCATTGTGTGTATGTACCA
>NW_006922493.1:194031-200888 GCF_000298275.1 Orycteropus afer afer | reverse complement strand
CCCTCCTGGTGCGTTGAACCCTTCAAATTAAGTGTTCACATGAACGAAACTTCTTTCTCCCTACCTTATTTCCCTACTTCTTCGCTGCCTTTATTTCTTTCCCCTTTCTCTGTCTGTTTCCAGCCTCACAGAGGGATCGTGTCCCTGAGAATGGAAACACAAGGTGGTTTCTGAGTCTTTTTCTGAGGAACTCTCTGTCACCAAGGAAGATAAACTCTCTTCTGTCCAGGACTGATCACCCAGCATTTCTCCTAGGCAGAGTGCCTTCCCCTAAGCAGGACTGTTTAGTTCCTGGGGTCAGAAAAGACCCTGGGAGCTCTGTCCTGTTTAGATAGCCTCTGCATTTGTGAAATAATCTTTTCTTTCACTTTAATTCTTTCCTTCAATTTTGGTGCCATTTACTGACTTTCCTATTAATTTCTCCTGAGTTTCTTCATCACTCTTTTTCTGAATTTAAACTTCCCCTTGTTTCCTTTGAAAACTGGATACCTGTTGGGTGAGTGCCTTCCTAACCCCTTATCAATTCTACCCCACTGTCTTCATCTTTGAGAGAGATCTCAGTGCCAGTAATTTTTCCAAATCTCATCTTGTAATTGTCAATCTGTAATTTCACCTTGTTGCATCGGTGAGCCGTGGATTCATAATATATGGACCCAGAGTCTCTCTGACCCCTCCCAGGAGTTTTTCTTTTCCTTTTATTGTCACTTTAAACATTTATGTTTTTGTTACTCGGTTTCATATTTTAAAGAGTCTCATGTAAGTCCTATCTGGACTTGGTGTAAATTAGAATTGGTAGGAGACACTCTTATTGCCTGCAGGCATTTTCTCTTGTTTTTGTCTTCCCCTCTCATGCTTCATGATTTAGTCTGTCTCTCCCTCCTGTCTTTCATTTATTGGCAGGGCACAGTGGATTGGTACTGCTCAGGGCTCCTTAAAGATGCCTCTTCACAAGAATTATATCCTCTAATTATTCAAACCAAAAACCAAACTCACTGCCATCTAGTCAAGTACAACTCACAGAGACACCCTTTGGGTTTCCAAGGTGGTAAATCTTTATGGAAGTAGATTGCCCAGTCTTCCTTCTGGGGAGTGGCTGGTGGGTTTGAACAGCCAACCTTCTGGTTAGCAGTCAAATGCCTTAAGAACTACACCACCAGAACTCCTTCTCCAATTATTACAGCCCCCTAATTATTTGTCATACAGTTTACCAACATGGACACTGCAACAAGCATTCCTAAGGACTCCCCCTCGGGGTGCTTATTGGATAATTGGTCTTTCTTTGTTTTAGATGGGCTGAAAAGAAGGAAGCTTATTTTCCTTTGTCAGATAGGCTCACCACAATATACCTTAGGGGACCAGAAAATGGTAGTTTGTCTTTCAATATCATTTCACAGCTTTACTTATTTTGTAAAAGACAGGGAAAATATTACCATGTGTCAAACTTTTCATGGCTTTACATCAAAATCCTTGTTTAAAGGCCAACTGTAAGTTTAAAGACCCTAAGGAAAAGGTTTTTAAGATTTCAGTGGCAAAAACCAAAGAGACTGATTTGCTTACCAATATTACCTTTCAAATGCCACCTAGACGCACTGCCCCAGCTGCTCAACTTGAGGAGGGACCTGAATCATCTCTGTTATAAAAATTTCTGAGTGGGGGACACCTGGAGCCCCTTCCATATGGGCCCCTCCATGCACTACCTTCCAAGGGGGCATGTGGCTGTTGCCACCCTGAAGCAGCAGCCAATTCAGTTAATAGCATGGGTTGTAAAGACAGAGACACTTCTGTGCCTCCTTCCCTTACCTTGATCCCTACTAGACCAAATCCCTCGGTCACTCACTTCCCTCCCCTATGGGGATTTACTCAGGGAACAAGTTGTACACAGCCCCCACCCTGGGTTGTCAGGAACCTTTCTACTGAGGGAAGTAGCAGATGGAAATGGTGGGACTACCAAGATACATGTCTCTTTTTCAGTGTCAGACTTAAGCCAGTGTAAGGAGAGGTTAGGTAGGTTTTCCAAGGATCCAGAGAAATCCAAGGATGAATTTATAAAACTTAGTCTGAATTTTACCCTTACTTGGGGAGATGTTATAGTCCTTTTGACCCACTTTTGCACAACAGATGAGAAAAACAGGATCCTAGCTAAGGCAAGAGAACATGCAGACAATGCTAACCATCCTCAACCGACTGACCCCAGACTCAGACCTGGAGAAGAGGCAATCCCAGAGACTGATCCCAATTGGGACTATAATGGAAATGGCAGGCAAAACGTTAAACATTTGGTTATTTGTGTGGTAGAGGGAATGGAAAACTGTGTTTAAAAACCAGTGAATTATGACAAAGTTAAGGAAGTCACACAAGGAATGGAAGAAAACCCCAGCAGTATTCTTAGGGCAGCTTACAGAAGCTTTTAGGAAATACACTAATCCTGATCCAGATAGCCTGGAGGGAAAAGTCCTAGTGTCCAAGCATTTTATAACACAATCAGCTGCAGATGTGAGGAAGAAGTTACAAAAGTTGGAGGTAGGCCTACAAACTCCACTCTCACAGCAGGAGGCCTTTAAAATGTTTAACAATAGAGACCAGGCAGAGGAGGTAAGAAAGGATAGGAGAATAGAGAAAAAGGCCCAATTGTTTGCCATAACCTTACAGGGACCTCCATATCATGACAACACTATGGGCCAGAAACTTTTTGGACCACTGAGAAGACTCCAAGTCTGGCCAGACTGCTTGGGCCCAGACCAGTGCAGCTACTGTAAAGGAAGTGGCCACTGGTGGAAGGACTGCCCCCAACACTCTAAAACAGGGCACCTGGTAGATCCTCCCTGAAGGCCACCTCTCCTTCTAGCTCTCCTCTCTAAGGACATAGAGCCCTGCCTTTGACGGTGCCCAGAGGACCACTCAGCCCCCAGCCAAGCCATCACCATAGCATCTATGGAGCCTCAGGTTACTACCAAATTGGAAGGCAAAGACACTGAATACCTTTTAGATATGGGGGCTGCTTACTCTATCCTGACTCAACCTCTTGACTGACTCTCCAACTACTACAGCACAGTAATAGGATCAAATGGGAAGTTTAAATTAAGAAACTTTGCCCTTCCCCTCATTTCTGTGGTTGAGGGAATAACTCTTACCTACTCCTTTCTTTATATATCTGAATGTCCAATCCCCTTGCTGGGATGGGACTTGCTCTCCAAACTGAAAGGCATTGTTCTCTTGGGAGCACCCCCTTCCAAGAGAAATCTTTCTACTTTTAAATGCAGGACAAGTTGCAGGCATAACATCTCTTGAGGTAAATACAAAAAAAAAAAAATATCCCTGACCATATACATAACCAAGTGGCTCCTAAAGCATGAGACATTTCTACCCCAGGCAGAGCTGAAAATGATGACCCTGTCCTCATTAAATTAAAGCCAGGAGTACCACACCCTTGAAGAAGGCAATACCCCTTAAAGCCTGAGGTACAGAGGGGACTAAGGCCAGTTTGGGAGGAAAAAAAAAAACACTGCCGGTGAGTCAATTCTGACTCATAGTGACCCCTCCTTGGGTCTTCCAGGCAGTATATCTACTGAAGTAGATTGCCCAGTCTTCTGCCTGAGGAGTGGGTGGTGGGTTTGAACCACCAGCCTTCTGGTTAGCAGTCAAATGCCTTAGGCACAGCCACTAGAGCTCCCAGTTTGGGAGCACAATTTTTAAAATGTGTTAATTAAGCTCTGCCAGTCCCCACGCTGGCGAAGAATGCTGAAAGTACCATGGACTGCTAAAAGAACTAACAGATCTGTCCTGGAGGAAGTGCAGCCAGAATGCTCCTTGGAAGCAAGAATGGCCAGACTTCGTCTCACCTATTTTGGTCATGTTGTAAGAAGGGACCATTCCCTGGAGAAGGATGTTATGCTTGGTAGGGTGGAGGGTCGACGAAAGAGGGGAAGGCCTTCAACGAGATGGATTGACACGGTGGCTGTGATGATGGACTCAAGTATAGCAGGGATTGTGGGGCTGGCACGGGATCGGGCAGTGTTTCATTCTGCTGTGCATGGGGTCGCTATGAGTTGGAAACAACTCAATGGCACTTAACAACAACAACAACAACAGTCCCCATGCAATACTCCCATCCTTCCAGTGCAGAAGCCAAGTGGGAGCTGCCAGTAAAGGAGGAGGTAGTCCCTATACGTCTTATAGTCCCAAATCTCTATACCCTCTGCACCCAGGTGCCAAGGGAAACCCAGTACTTCTCAGTGTTGAACCTAAAAGATGCTTTCTTTTGCATAACCCTACATAGCACATGTCAGTATTTTTTGCTTTTCAGTGGCAGGACTCCAACACTCAGGAGACCACCCAATTTACCTGGCTTCTCTTACCACAGAGTTTTAGGCACTCTTCTCATTCAAATCATTTATGTTTTACTGAGCAAGTTTTAGACATCAGCAATCCTTGTTCTTTGGCTAGAGAATTGAAGGAATTACAGTTGCCAGATAGTATGCTGTTAAAGTGTGTAGATGATATATTAACAGTTAGTCAAGCTAAGGAAATTTCAGACAAAAGTACTATATTGGTACTAAATTCCCTGGGGGAATGAGGGTACTGAGTGTCCCCAATGAAGGACCAAATCTCTGAACTACAGGTACAGTACCTGGGCTTTATATTAACCCCAGGGAAGTTGATGCTGGTTGGCTCCAGAATGGAAAAAGATTATCACTGCTCTACCAGAACCCATCACCAGGAAGCAGCTAAGGGGCTTCCTAGGGATGGCTGGATTTTGCTGAATTTGGATCCCTAACTATGGTTTTAGGAGCTCTGGTAGCATAGTGCCTAAGGCACTTGGCTGCTAACCAGAAGCCTGGCAGTTCAAACCCACCAGCCACTCTTCAGAAAGAAGATGGGGCAATCTACTTCTGTAGTGATACTGCCTCAGAAACCCAAGGAAGGGTCGCTATGAATCGGGTCTGACTTGACAGCACATAACAACAACAACAACAGCGATGACAACTTTGGTCTTATAGCAAAACCCCTGTATGAGGCCCTCAAAGGGGAAGAGAGAGACCCCTTGGACTGGACCCTGCAATGCCAGAAGTCTTTTTACAAACTAAGAACAGAGTTAGGGAAGGCTCCAGCCCTAGGGCTCCCAGATTTAAGAAAACTTTTTAAATTACTTGTGCACAAAAGGCAAGGGGTAGCTTTAGGTATCCTCACTCAAGAAATTGGCCCCATAACCAGGTCAGTTGCCTATTTTTCAGAGTAGCTTGACCTTGTGGCTCATGGATGGCCAGGGTACCTCTGGGCCATTGCAGCTACTGCCTTACTACTGAAAAAGGCATCCAAACTTTCCTTGGGACAACCAACTGAGGTATTAACTCTCCATCAGGTACAGACAACACTGGAACTTAAAGAAAATCATTGGTTGTAAAGTGAGTGACTCTGGTAACTCTATTTTTGTAATGTCCAACTATAACTGGCAATATCTTGCTCAAACTCAATTTTATGTAACTGAAGTGACCATCTCATTCTGCCGCCATTCCCCATGGGTTAGGGGGTACCCCCCCTTTTTCTATCCTAGGCATATTAAGCAACTGAAACACCCCTTGATGAATGCCTGTGCTAAAGCACGTAATCTGAGGTGGTTATCAGAACTAACTCCCCTCACCCCTTGATGAACGCCTGTGCTAGAGTCTGAGTCCTTGAAACAAGAAGTAACTGCAGCTTCTGCTTCTGTATTATCACTTGCTTGCCTGCTTGCGTTTTAAGCTTTATAAAGCCTGCCTAAAATCAGACTTGTTGCTACAGCATAGGAGTGTGTTTCAGCTCCCTGCAGTTGGTGAGCCTAAATAGAATTCTCTTACCAAAAGTGCACATTATAGTGGCTATTATTTTAAATTGAACCCATAAGAGTTGTCAGGAGGCAGAATCATTCAATATCAAGCAATACTCCTAGACACCCCAGAAAGCACTTTGAGGATTTGTCACACTTTGAATCCAGCTAGACTTTCACCTACCATAGAAGATTTGCATTTAGAACAGGACTGTGTAGAAATAATTAATGAGGTCAACTTGAGTCAAATGGACCTTCAGTACACCCCCTTAGAAAATCCCAACAAGGAACAGTTTACAGATGGAAGCAGCTTTGTAGAGGAAGGGATCTGTAAGGCAGGACATGTGATTGTCAACCTGACACAAGGAACACAAGCAAAAGCTTTTCCGTCAGGTACTTCAACCCAGAAGGCAGAGATAACTGCCCTTGTCGGGCCCTGCAACTAGGAAAAGGGGGATGTCTACTAATATTTACAAGGAGTTCTGGTGGCATAGTGCCTAAGGCATTTGACTGTTAACCAGAAGATTGGCGGTTCAAACCCACCAGCCACTCTGCAGAAGGAAGACTGGGCAACCTAATTCCATAAAGATTTACCACCTCAGAAACCCAATGGGGGTCGCTATGAGTCGGAATTGACTTGGTGGCAGTGAGTTTCGTTTGTGATTAGTATTTACATGGATTCAAAAGTTTCTTATCTTAGGGGCAAGTTTGTGCTCACAGCTTGGTCACAGCCAGCTACCCAGAGGGACCGAGTAGTTGAACCTGCGGGCTTGGGACCATAGTCGCAGGGAGCATCAAGCTCAATTGGCATAACATATGATCCAAAACATTGTTCCACCTCTTACTTTGGCGAGTAGTGACCGGGATCTTAAAAGCTAGCAAGCTGCCATCTAGATGCAACTATGGGTCTCTCCTCATCCCTAGCAAAGAAGCATGAAGAAAACCAAAATTCATGGAAACAATTAGTCCTAGTGACTGTTACACCATCCGATCTACAGCCTATATGACTATGAGACCAGAAGAACTAGATGGTGCCTGGCTACCACTGTCATCC
>NW_006922493.1:192407-193704 GCF_000298275.1 Orycteropus afer afer | reverse complement strand
TCATGAGACAAAGTATATGTGAACCGCTGTATGGAAAGTGAATTTGCTCTGTAAACCTTCACCCAAATCACAATAAAAAATTTTTAAAAAGTTTCTTATCTTATTTTCCATGCTCACACCTCTATATGGAAAGAACAAGGATTGCTTATGTCTAAAACTTGCTCAATAAAACATAAAGAATTAGTACTTGACCTTTTAAAGGCTCTTAACCTCCCTAGACAATTGGTAGTTATTCATTGCAAAGGAGATGAGAAGGGAGACAACTACATAGTCTGGGGAAACAACAGAGTGGACTTGGCTGTTAACAGCTTAAGAAAGAGCTAGCATAAGGACAGATATTGTATTCATTCACTATTGTAAAAAGTCAAGGAAAGGTTTATATATGGAAGGAAACTTTCCTTGTCGATGACCTAGGATGGGATGGGAGGGGAGGGAACACTACTAGATAGTTGGAGACAAGTATTGATTTGGGTGAAGGGAAAGGCAATCTACCAAAAATGAGTGATCAACATGGTAGTGTTGAGGAAGTGGAAGACATAGAGAGGTACACAGGAAGTACAGACAGCAAAGATGAACCCTTCTGCATGTACAGTACTGTGTTGTCAGTGATGGCAAGCATTGATCTATAGGTTGATAAATGGATGGACAGGCTGAATGATCAGGTATATCTAGGCAGGGGGAGTGTGGCCATAACCATGTATAGGGTTGGCAGACTATGTTTCTACATGTATATTTGTATGTGCTGTAAGAATGTCCTGGTGTATAGTAGTGCTGACAAGGGACAAGGTTGTGGGGGCTTCTTAGACACAGCCAGCTACCCTGAGGGAATGAGTAGTTGGACGTGTGGGATAGGGACTGTGGTCACAGGGGACATCAAGCTCAACTGGCACAACATACTACACAAAAACATGGTTCTACATCCTACTTTTGTGAGCAGTGTCTGGGGTCTTAAATGCTTGCAAGTGACCATCTAGATGCAAAAATTGGTCTCTTCTCATCCAGAGCAAAGAAGAATGAAGAGAAGCAAAGAATATGGAAACAATTAGTCCAAAGGACCAGTAGACCACATGATCCTTAGCCTATATGACCATGAGACCAGAAGAACCAGATGATGCCCAGCTACCACTGTCAAACCCTCAAAAGGAGATCAGTGCAGGATCTTAGATAGAGAGGGAAAACAATGTGGAACAAAACTCAAAATCATATGACTATGAGACCAGAAGAACTACATGGTGTCCTGCAACCACTGTCAACCACTTGGAGGAGGATCTATGTAGGAGGTCCTGGATAGAGTAGG
>NW_006922493.1:185198-192157 GCF_000298275.1 Orycteropus afer afer | reverse complement strand
AAAAAAAAAAAAAAAAGAGCTAGCACTCATTCCTTACAAACTGGAGAGTCAGTGCCTCAAGTATTCTGAGAGTGAAAAAGAGGAAGGGGCAAAGAGGGGATTTAGCAAACAAGGTCTAGGTGGGTGGCTAGTCAATGATAAGGGAATCATCTATGCTCCCAAGTCTAGGTTATGGAAGATTATTAAGGGCTTCCACTCTACCACCCATTATGGAAGAGATGCATTAGTAAGCCTGTTGAGTAAATGACTTTATGCGAAAAACTTATATAAGGTGGTTAAGCAAGTAGTATTCAGTTGTGAAACCTGCCAGAGGAACAATCCTCAATCACATCCAATACCCCTCTATTCATAAAAACAGTCCAACACAGAGGAACATACTCAGGAGAAGATTGGCAAATAGACTTCACTGTCATGCCTCCATGCCAAGGCTATAAATATCCGCTAGTCTATATTGACACTTACAGGATGGATAAAAGCCTTCTCATCTATGACTGAGAAGGCCACTAAAGTAAGTAAGACCTTCTTAAAGGAGATTCTCCTTAGATACGGGTTCCCAAGGTACTTGCATTTAGACAATGGCCTGGCTTTTATAGCCAAAATTATCTAAGGACTATCCACAGCTTTAGGAATCAATTATAAGTTACATGCAGCCTGGCACCCCCAATTAATTATCTGGAAAAGTAGAAAGAATGAACCAGACTTTAAAGAGAACTTTAGCTAAGTTATATCAGGAGACCCAGGAATCCTGGATAAGACTACTCCCAATTGCCCTCCTGAGAATTAGATCTGCCCCTAGGGATGTTCTGAGACTCAGCCCCTATGAAATGTTATATGGTCAGACTTTCCTTACCACCAACCTCCTAATACACCTAGAGCTTATCAACTCCCTATGCTATATTGTCAACCTGAGACAGGTACAGGAAGCCTTAAGAGAGTATGGTAACAAGATGCTGCCTGCCCCAGAGAAAGGAACGAGTACCTCTATCTCATTGCTGTTGAGAGGAATCTGACTCACAGAGACCCCTCCTTGGGTTTCCAAAACAGCATCTCTATGGAAGTAGATCACCCCGTCTTCCTTTCCAAGGAGTGACTCGTGGGTTTGAATCATCAACTTTCTGGTTAACAGGATCCTCATTGTTGTTATACTTCCTGTTGAAGCAATTCCCTTACCCCTGGGCAAGTCACACTTCTGTCCTTGCTGGATATGACTCTCTTGTGGCTCATTACTTACCTTTTCTTTATTATTTCTTTTATGGATTCTTTATCTGTGGTGAGATTGGAACCAAAAGCTGAGCCACTCTGAATATTTTGAAATCTCTTGTAAAACTTCTCTTTTATGCAAGATCTCCAACCCATTCCCAAGGAGGAGCCTGTCAGCCCCTATAGACTGTTAGGACAGGTAGTGAGAGATTTCTACTCCATTAGGCAGCGACAGTGCTCAAGTTTAGCCTGAAGAAGCTACAGAAAAAGAGAGCTCCACCCATGTTCTCCATAAAGATTTATGGTTATGAAATCTCTCAAGCTGGAGGGAGACAAGCAGGGAATTGGGCTAGCTAGGTCAAACAGGCCCCTAACTCAATATCCTTGGAATTTATGCCTACATGCAGACAACCACATAATTCTTGCTGCTACCTGTCACTAGAAAATTACTTGCAGTTGGCAAACCAGGCCCTTAGGCAAGATAAGAGATTATATTTTGAAAGGCCCCATAAAGCTTGACCAGTTATAAAATGTTGATAAACCTCCAAAGTTACCCTACCCGTTCTTCACTAGGTGCAGAGTGTGCACAGTAAAAATCATTGTGACCGACAAAATGACCTTCCACCAGAGATGGATGAGAGTAAGAATCTCTCAGTGGGGCTTGAACCTGGGTCCAGAGACATCATGCATGTATAACTTGAACCTCAGAAACCCATCCATTTCATGAATAAAGATGATACTGCTCTGTGAACTTTCCAATGAGGTTAAAACTGCCTCCTGAGTAGGTAACAAAAGTCCCAAATACTTCCCCAGAGGCATAGACAGAGACATGAATGTATTCAGAATAGAAACAAAGAGAATCAGGAGAGAAAGGATTTGAAATAGAAAGAAAGCAGGCTTACAAATATTGCTAGCAACTCAGTGTCCAGTGGCAGCGGGACAGAATGGATCCAAGATGACCTCTAACCCCCACCCACTTTGCGGGGATACTTATATCTGAGTTTGAGGAATTGGGGATGGGGGCTATGTGTCTGGGAATGGAGGGCTACATGACTGGCTTCAGACTTGGTGATGCTGGGACCCAATAGAGAGGAGGCCCTCTGATAAGGCACTGCCATTTAGCAAGCTTTATGGCTTAAAACTATTCTGAGGATGGGTTAATATATTACAGGGAAGGTGGTTAATATGTGACAGGGGGATCAGGGGAATACATGACAAAATTGAGAGAGAGGAAATGTCTTTTAGTTCTTACAAGTGTGGCTAAATAAGATGGAATCTGAGAGCCATTTTTGGGGGTTGCAGTTACTTACCATACATTCCACCCCCAACATTCCAAATGGTCCTTACAATCTGAACACCCCCTCTTTTGCTATATCCCTCAGGCCTGGGTTTTGGAGTATTGCAACCATATTCCACAAATACAATATAATCCACAACATCCAAAAAGCAAGATCAATAGAAATCCTAATGCTCCATATAAGAGATATCTCCATGTGGAAGGTAAAGAATTTATCCAAGAAGAAACAGGGTCTACACTTAATTGCTGGATAGCAGAAATGTGGGTTTGCATATGTTGCAAACCTTGATCAATAGTATGATTATAATTGGGTATGTAAATACAACAATCAGTGTGGATCAAAGCACAGTCCCTTCCTCCCCCATGCAGCAGTTAGAATATATAAAGCCATTCTGTTTTATAAAACTACGTTCCTCACCTGGGTAGTCTTTGTGGATAATAAGGTGACAGCTTGAGATGTTTCGTTTAAAGCGGTAGCAGTATGCTTAGTGAGTGCTTCCACCTGTCACTCTATGTCTATAATGGCAGCATTAAAGATGAAAAGCACTAGAGGATATAACCACCAGCTGGTGCAGGGCTGTCACCAGTGTCGATGATAAAAGGTATTCCAATTGGAGGGGAGTGTGGGCAGAGTTTGGTATATTACACTGGGGATGTAGGGATGTCCTCAGGTGCATCATCCTGTCCAATTATAAGGTAAATAGACCCAGCCATAATTACCACAGGCCCATAGCCACCCTCATGGATAGGGAAATGCCTCAACTTTACCTTTTCTTTTTCCCTAACCACATGGCACTATTAATTTTAATAACATTTTTGCAGAGGTGTGGTGAAAGCCACCCCATATCCTTGCTATGGTTACCTGGTAGCCTTTCTACAAACTAGGGAGAGACAGAGTTAACTTGTATAGACACAGCAAGAAACTATCTTAAACCATCCCACGTTCTAAACCATCAGCACCTCCTATAAGGCAGGAAACATTAACTTGTTCTCTAACTAATGAAAAGATCTTACTATGGGTAAAGCTCCAGGAAGACAAAGATAAATTGCAAACTACATTAAAAGGGAGGAAAAATTGCTTAGGAGTGGAGACCTCTTTCCAGTTGATTAGACAGCTCCACAGGGTTTCATTCACCAGCAGTAACTTCCACAGCAATCTGGTGCTAGATGAAATGAGCAGTTCCCCACACACCCAGCACTTGGATTGGTTGCATACTTCAGTCACAGTAAAAGCCCAGCTGGTGAACAGATTGCTGGAGACCCTTATGGGCCATAAGATGAAGTCTTCAAAGGAGCAATCAAAGGTAAATCTTGATGGTCTAATAGAATACAAGCAGTATTGGAGGTAGAAGTTCTTGGGCAAGGTTTTTGCCATACTCTTTCCCCTACTGGCCCTTCCCTTTTTGAGAGGCCAGTATAATCTAAAGGAGGTACTGTGAACACCCATATGCTCATAAAATAAGTACCCCTTTTTAATACTGGCCCTAAATTAGCAATAGTAAGGACACAGGGGGGTTTTAGATACAGCTAGAGGGCTAAAAGGGAGCTCTGGTAGTGTAGTGCCTAAGGCACTTGACTGCTAACCAGAAGGCTGGCAGTTCAAACCCACCAGCCACTCCTCAGAAGGAAGGTTGGGCAATCTACTTCCGTAGTGATACTGCCTCGGAAACTCAAGGAGGGGTCGTTATGAGTCAGGTCCGACTCAACAGCACATAACAACAACAACAAAAACAGAGGGCTATAAGCAATGGGGCATCTAGCCAGGCACCCCAAATGCAAGAAATCCCAAACCACTGAGGGCTTGCTTGCCAACTCCTAGGGAGCTTAATTACATGGTCCCCTGTGCCTAGATCCTGTGGCAAAGGCAAAAAGACATTATTTTCATGACCTATTGCAGGAAGAAGGGCATTATCTTTGGTGGCTTTCAACTGGATCTGTATAGTTCACTGAGGAACTTAACATTAATATCTGATAGTCACTGGGGCATTCCTGTCATCAGTATTTATTGATTTGCCTCAGCACTTGTGGGAGTCATCATGTCCATTGTTGTAACAAGTAAGTCTCTTTCCTTAATGCTTGTTATAGTAGGCCATTCATTCATCTGATGAGGCTGGCCATGGTAGGATTGTAGGGTAAGTGAAAGTGCCAGATGATATCATGGGTATCTGCCCACTCCTGCACTTTGTGTCCAGTGAAATGTTGGCCTTGGTCACTGTCAATATCTGTTGGTATGCCACAGCAGGTACAGAGCCAAGTAGAATGCTGCATGGCCCATTTTCACAGGTATGTTTGTAGCAAGCCAGTTATAGTATCAGTGCAGATTAGGGCAAAATGGCAGTTGTCCAATGTAGGAAGGGGCCCTATGCAGTCGATTTGCCACCTTTGTACTGGAGCTTGCCTGCGGGGAATGCGACCTATCTCCCGAGGCACTGGCTTTTTCCTTTTTAGCTAACAATGGTGACATTGATCACAACCTTCCTTAATTTGAGCCATAGATATGGGGAGCATAGTGCCTAAGGTACGTGACTCCTAACCAGAAGGCTGGCAGTTCAATCTCAGCAGCCTCATCTGTGTAGCAGGAATTATTACATATGGACCTAGCTCCTTCCTTGATAGGGCATTTTAGCAAGGGAGGAGATTCAGCTATTTGGGTCTTAGTTTCACTTATGTAGGTTACTGGTTCCAGGCCTGATGGAGTTCTGCACTCAAGGGGCTGGCAGACAGGGTACTTCACTGCTGGACATAGGCATGCCACTTTGTGAGCATTCCAGCTTGGACCACCCCAACTTCAACTTGTTAAATTCTTTTACCCATCCTGCAATAGGGTAATGGAGCTGCCTTAGTAATATCTTCAACATGCTGTAGGCCCCAATATATAGCATATAGCTGTTGTTCCAGCAGGCTGTTCAGCTCCTTTACATAATTGGGACCAAAATCCTAGTGGGACCTGCTTTCCTTGTTGCCTTTTCCACAGTCCCCAGCCAAATCTCTCAGGGTAACTAGCAACATCCAATTTGCAAGGGGCACCGGATTCAATAGTGCTCAAGGATTCTACTGCTGGACTGCTACTTTAGCTACCTGAAACACTTGTTGTTCTTGTTCTGTTCCCCAATCTCAAATAACTCCCGTTTTTTGCTAGCTTATAAAACGGATTCAGGATTTGGGCCAGGTGAGAGATAAAAGGTATCCAATACCCCAGTATTTCTAGGAATGCTTGCCATTCCTTAACTTTAGTTGTTGTTGTTTTATGTGCTGTCGGCTCTGCCCCGACTCATAGGGACCCCTCCTTGGGTTGCTAAGGCAGTATTGTTATCTGACCAAACGCCTGGTGCGCAGTCAGGCCAAAATAGTTTACACACCGAGATTGAGAGGAGAGAAAATTATTTATTGCAAAGCAGCAGTGCAAGGAGTTAGAGGTAGTTTAGTACCCAGATCTAAACTCCCCGACCGAGATGCCATCAAAACACAGTTTTTGTAGGTTTCAGGAGAGGGGGTTGTGTATATTCACAAAAGGTTGAGGAATTTGGGGTGTGAAAGTGAAATGGGTGAGGATTAGTTAGACTAGTTTCCTGTTATCAGCTGATAGGGGCTTGGGCAGAGGGGAGAGGGTCTGCAATTAACTTTTTATCCTTTTGTCCTATTACGCATGTCCCATGTCCCGGCCAGAGTTAATTTACAAGTTATTTCTAAAATACTTTTACCAAGTCTATCATCTGCAGGAAGGAATATTTTCCATTCAGTTCTTTAAGGAACTGAATACTCATCTGCCTGGGGTGGGAAAATAGTTGGGGGTAATTTAGTTTACTTATCTATTCCCATTCAGGTCTTATCTAATTATCAGTCTTAACCAGGGTGGGAGAAATAGTTGGGGTAATTTAGTTTACTTATCTATTCTCATCCCGGTGCCAGGGTGGGGAAAATAGTTTTTACTTTACTCAGTTTCAGTATCACTACAGAAGTAGATTGCCCAAACTTCCTTCCAAGGAGTAGCTGGTGGGGTGGGTTTGACCCACCCGCCTTCTGGTTAGTAGTCAAGTGCCTTAGGCACTATAAGCAAATTTTTGTTTTGTCTTTTTTTGTGTGTGTTTTTAATTTTTATTGTGACTTGGGTGAAAGTTTACGGAGCAAATTTACTTTCCATATAGCAGCTCACATACACTTTGTCTCATGACATTGACTGCAATTTCCCACAATGCAACAGCTTCCCTCCCACCTCCTCCCCATAGTTACCTCTTCCCTGTGCCCTTCCCTCCATGTGCTCCTGCCTCCTGAGATATCTCCTTGTGTATACACTGCCCTTCTATTCTCCCATGATTGATCCCTCTAAGGAATGTTGTTGTTGTTGTTATTTGCCATCTAGTCGGCCCGACTCATAGCGACCCCTCCTTGGGTTTCCGAGGCAGTATCACTACGGAAGTAGGAATGCCCAACCTTCCTTCCGAGGAGTGGCTGGTGGGTTTGA
>NW_006922493.1:181705-183793 GCF_000298275.1 Orycteropus afer afer | reverse complement strand
CCTCCCACTCCTGGTAACCAACAAAGAAAATTTCCTTCCATATATAAACCTTTCCTTGACTTTTTACAGTAATGGACTAATACAATATTTGTCCTGTGATTGACTTATTTCACTCAGCATAATGTCTTCTCAGTTCATCCACATTATGCGGTATTTTGCAGATTCTATGTTATTCTTTTAGGACCTCAGGTAGCATGGTGCTGAAGGCACTTGACTGCTAACCAGAAGGCTGACAGTTCAAACCTACCAGCCACTCCTCGGAAGGAAGGTTGGGCAATCTACTTCCTTAGTGATACTACCTCAGCAACCCAAGGAGGGGTCACTATGAGTTGGGGCCAACTCAACAGCACATAACAACAACAATGTTATTCTTTAAGGTTGCATAGTATTCCACTGTGTGTATGTACCATAGTTTGGTTATCCATTCTCCTATTGATGGGCACCTAGGTTGTTTCCATCTTTTTGCTACATAAATAGTATAAGCAGGAGCTCTGGTAGCATAGTGCCTAAGGCATTTGACTGTGGCTGGGGGCTGACTGCAGGAGGGCCACTCCTTGGAAGGAAGATGGGGCAATCTACTTCCGTGGTGATACTGCCTCAGAAACCCAAGAAGGAGTCACTATGAGGCAGATCTCATTCGATGGCAGTGAATGTGGTTTTTAGTTTAAATAGTATAAGCACGTATTTTATCAACAACAGCTGCCGGTATGGCCTTAGGCTTACCTGACCAGATAACACCCAGGAACTTGACAGATAACCCAGGTCCCTGCAGTTTTGAGGTATTGACCACCCATCCTCAGCTTTCCAGATGATCTATTAGTTGGGGAGTGGTGCCCTTTAGGAGAAAAAGGTCATTACAGGTTAACATAATGTCATCAGTATAACGAAACATGAAAATTTCTTCTGGAGGTGTCCATTTTTTAAGGTCTTGAGCAACCAGACCATGATAGATCACAGGGGAATGACAATAACCCTGGGGATAATACTCAGGATTCTCCTTTCCACTCAAAGACAAATTGATCTTGACATTCAGGAGCTATTAAAAAAAAAAAAAAAAACGCTCTGCCCTGGAGTCTTATCAGACTCATAGCAACCCCTTCTTGGGTTTCCAAGGTGGTATCACTATGGAAGTAGATTGCCTGATACTAACAATTGCATTAGCCAAATCTGGTACAAAATGGTAAGTGCTTAAGTGTTCACCAATGGTATTCAGCAATTGGGCTATGTTGGGGATGGCGGCATGCAAAGCAGGGGTGACTTTATTCAGCTCATGGTAGTCCACTGCCATCCACCCATTGCCATCAGACTTCCACACTGGCCACAGGGGACTATTATAGGAGCTATGAGTGTACCAAATGATGGTACTCTTCTGCTCTGCGATGGTGGCAATTATTTTTTCATGTTCCCTGGACAGCCGGTACTGTTAATATTTACAATTGTGGTGGGGGAAGGAAGACACAGGAGGCTCCACTTCAACCATACATGCACAATTGACTTAACTGTTCTTACTGCTAAATGGAATTTTCTTATGCTTGTCAATAGGGCTAATGCCGAGAGAATGTCAATTTCTAAGATGTGTTCCAGTAAAGGGGAGAGAAACACTTGATACTCAGAAGGAGGAAGACGCTGTATGATGAGAGTGAGGGCTATGCACCAGACCTGAACTGTGCTTCCCCCATAGCTGTCAATGTTACTTAATGGGCCTTTAAATCTATTTATGTTCCCATGAATGAGGGGGCTCTCTGAATTTGTATCTACTAAGCCTAAGGCTCTTTGTTCATTGTTTGGGGACCAGTGGATAACTGTTTTGATGTGGGGCCTCTAATCCCCAGTAATCCTCCACACCTTTGGTGGGGGATCTTGGCCTACCTCCTAGTTCAAGGGAACAGGCATTTCCCATATCAGGGGAGTGGCAGGCTGAGCAGAATCCGTTTGTTCCTCCCTTGTTGTTGTTTTTGTTGTTGTTGTTGTTGTTGTTAAGTGCCGTCGAGTCATTTCCGACTCATAGCGACCCCATGCACAGCAGAACGAAACACTGCCCGATCCCGTGCCAGCCCCACAATCCCTGCTATACTTGAGCCCATCATC
>NW_006922493.1:178991-181470 GCF_000298275.1 Orycteropus afer afer | reverse complement strand
TCCTTGGGTTTCGGAGGCAGTATCACTACAGAAGTAGATTGCCTAACCTTCCTTCTGAGGAGTGGCTGGTGGGTTTGAACCTCCAGCCTTCTGGTTAGCAGTCAAGTGCCTTAGGCACTCCCTTAGGGGGAAGAATTGCTAACCAGGCCATAAGCAGTGCAATAAGCATAGGAGGACAGCTTTAGGCTCTTTATTTATTTTTTCCTTTTGAGTTACAGCAGCTACAAGGTCATTCCAAAGCTGCTTTTAGGTTACTCATAGGGGCCCTTGCCTTTTCTTGCAATTCCCCAGCTCTTTCTCTACCTTGGGGGCCTTTTCAGTAGCTCTTACATTCTTCCACCTTAGCCTGTCAGTTTCCCCTATGCGAGCAGTGGCTTGCATTGCATGGGAGATGGGGCACCCAACTGCTGACTGAAAGATGGGCAAGAGAGGACCATAGTACTGGCTGGGGGCTGACTGCAGGAGGGCATTGCTCATGCCATCTATAAATATTTCATTATCAGGACCCAGAAATTCAGGTGTATAAAGCATGCTTTGCCTCTAATTCCTGAATTAGCCCTTGCAATTCTTCAAGAGTATTCCATCTTGGAGGAGTGCAGGGAATATCTCCCTCTGTGGGCCACACTGCTCAGCAGGCTAAAATGATTCAGTTCATGAGTGAGGCATTCTCAACTCCATTCTGAAACAAGCTTTTGCCTTAAAGCAGAATGGAAAGTGACTGAGGCTATTTTTGATAATTCCCGTCCTGAAAAGACCACACCATCTGCCCGTGTATCCCACAACCTTAATGCCCAGGCAGATACAGACTCTCCTCCTTTCTGTCAGTATTGAACAGTTATATCAAGGAGTTCCTTGGTGGTGTAGTCCGTGTCCTTGGGGGAAGCGGGAGGTCCAACACCATTTGGTGCGTGGAGTCGATTGGTCTTTACCTTGGTGGTGATTAAAGGTCTGGCTTTTAGGTGTTCAGTTATGCTAATGCTGTCATCCCAGGCCTCTTTTTCCTTCTCCAAGTCCGAGGACTTGAGAGAGTTCTATTTTTTGGGGGGTCTCAATCAACCCTACTTATAACTGCCTGAATTTGTTGGTGCAGTAGGTGGCGCCCAGGCAATTTTGCTACTCGACATGCTAACATTTCTATAGTTTGGTCAGATGCTTATAGCTTGGTAGTGATAGTTTCTTTTGCATCTGACTGAACCAATCACACATCTCTCTCTAACCTTAGTTCTTACCTAGGCATTTCATCCTTTAATTTCTGGCACTCACTAGCCACCTCCAGCTGGCATCTGTGGCAGCATAGACTATGTATAGCAGAGACCAGCCTACTGCTACAATCAGCTCTTGGTAGTCTCTTTTCACTTTCTTCACTCCAATGCTCTGCAATACATCTAATAGTCCCCATGGCATTTTCTGGGTGTCCCCATACTTGCACATAGATCCCCAGCTATCTAGTAGTCTGGCAATAGGTCCAAGCATGCTTGTATCTGGCCAGTTTGGGACAGAGTTTCTTCCTCTATTCTGTTCATGTTTGCACCTGGCCTATGGGTAAGCTTTCTGGTCTCCTGACTGGCTCATCAGTTGCTCTGTGAACTTTCCAAGGAGGTTAAAACTTCCTCCTGAGTAGGGAAGGAAAGTCTGAAAAACTTCCCCAGAGGCATAGGCAGAGATGTGAATGTTTATTCAGAATAGAAACAGAGAATCAGGGGAGATAGAATTTTAAAGATAAAGAAAGTAAGCTTACAAACATTGCTAGCAATTCAGTGTCCAACAGTGATGGGCCAGAATGGATCCCAGATGATTGCTAACCCTCTCCTGCCTTGTGGGAATACACATACCTGAGTTTGAGGAATTGGGGATGGGGGCTACATGACTGGGAATGGAGGGCTACATGACTGGCTTCAGACTTGGTGGTGCTGGGTCCTGATCAGGAGGGGGCCCCAGGCGATGCCCTATGATCACCACCTGTGTGTGCTCTGACAAGATGCTGCTGTTTGGCAAGCTTTATGGCTTAAAACTATTCCAAGGATGGGTTAATATGTTACTGGGAAGGTGGATAATACCTGATGGTGGGGGGAGCGGGGAATGGGGAATACTGACCAGGAGAAAGAGAGAGGAAATGACTTGTAGTTCTTACAAGCATGACTAAACACTTAGATTGATTGACTAAACACAATTGATTGATTGATTGACAGTGATGGTCAGTAACTGCAATCTCCCAAAATGGATCTCAAATTCCATCTTATTTTGCCACACTTGTAAGACCTGCAAGCCATTTTCTTTCTCCCTCCCTGTCACGTATCCCCTTATTCCCACTTTCAGATGGAATCTGAGAGCCAATTTGGGGGATTGCAGTTACTGACCATACAGATACATTATTTCTGCCTAAAACCCTGTTGTTGTTGTTGTTGTTATGTGCCATCGAGTCGGCCCCGACTCATAGCGACCCCTCCTTGGGTTTCCGAGGCAGTATCACTACGGAAGT
>NW_006922493.1:177452-178891 GCF_000298275.1 Orycteropus afer afer | reverse complement strand
CCAGCCTTCTGGTTAGCAGTCAAGTGCTTTAGCCATTATGCTACCAGAGCTCCCTGTATAAACCCTAGAAAATCCTTTGTTTGGAGAGAGACTGGAAGCCAGCATAGGTGAAAGCCCAACCCCCATAGCCTTTTCCTTCTTCTTTGAATTTAATGAACTTTGGTTCATGTGGACTGTTTTGCCTCTCCTGTTCAATTCTTTGTTAGCAGAAGTCAAGGACCACTGCTCAGGGTCTCAGGGAACCTGGTAACATATAAGCTTCACAGAACAGGGAGTTTAAACAATGAGTGTTTAAAACAAGAGGAGATAAGGAATGAAGAAGCTGACCTGCACATCTTTACAAGTGTGAGTTGACACTCAAAATGGGGGGGGGGGGCAAACGAGTATCCCCACTGTATAAATTCCTTTGCTTTTTAACGGATGTGGGGAATAGGGGTTGGGGAAGGATGTTGATCATGATTATACCATGTTTTTCCCCACATTATCTCAACTAATTTTTTGCTTGTTTGTTTTGTGGAAACAAATTTGTATTGAAAATACATATTTTACTTTTCTTTCAAGAGGTCTTTTCTTATCCATGAATTTGAAAATTCCTGACCCAAAATTAATCTGCCAACAGTTTTTTTTTATCTCACCCAAAGGTGATAATTCTTTCCTGTTCCAAGAGCAGACAATAACAAAGTCATTAAACTGTTGATTTAATGAAAAAGATATGTGCTCCCTTAGTTTAAATTTCTAGAAGTCTCAAGACTGCAAGTGCACGGAGGGTCGGTCGAATTTTCCTGGAAGTTACCTTTCTAATGTTAACTAAGTAGCTGTTAAGTACTTCATCACCATGGAAACCTGTATTCCTTAAGCAAATGCTATTTAAATCTGAGTTCTCAATTCTCTGAAAGTCAGGTTCTTTTGCAGGAGAGTAATGTTCTCCCAATTTGCAAATTTTTATTAAATCATAGAGCAATCACATAGTGTGCCATTCTTTTGAATCTATGCATGATTATATTTTTAATAGCTTTTTTTTTTAAACCTGATGCAGTTTGACCAAGACCAGAATTGTAACTGTGTGTAATCTGACTCGATGGCACATAACAACAACAACAACGTAATGACTATAACTGTAAATGAATAGATTAAGGGGAAGGCACATACTGGACTAGACAGTACATTGGCTGAACCCGATGTCCCTTATAGATGAGGGAAATCCAACATTATTAATACCTTGAGAGGATCAGAGCAAGGAAATAATATATATTCTCTTAGCTCAGTAACACAAAGGCCAAGAGCCTGCTTTTGGAGCATGTGAACCTGACCAGACCAAATAGGAGGCAGCAGCATATCTTTACCTAGAAATATGTGCCACAGGATATGATCATAAACTAATGCTAATAACTAATGACAGATTGAGACTCCAGTAAATGGCATTATATATTTTTCCTTAT
>NW_006922493.1:174513-177232 GCF_000298275.1 Orycteropus afer afer | reverse complement strand
GAGGCAGTATCACTACGGAAGTAGATTGCTCCATCTTCCTTCCGAGGAGATATATATATATATATATATAATTTCCCTCTCCACCCATATTTCCATTCCACAGGGTTAGATCAGGCCTCATCCCTGGCCACTTGGGTCATTTGGGCCCAGCTTAAGGCTTAGGAGTCTATGACTCCTGAGCCGATAGTTTGATTGATTGACAGATAGATAGTGATAGTCAGTAACTGAAATCTCCCAAAATGGATCTCAGATTCCATCTTATTTAGTCATGCTTGTAAGAACTGCAAGCTATTTTCTTTCTCCCTCCCTGTCACATATCCCCTTGCTCCTCCTGTCAGGTATTAACCACCTTCATTTAACATATTAATTCATCCTTAGCATAGTTTTAAGCAATAAAGCTTGCTAGCCAGTAGTGTCTTATCAGAGCACACACAGGTGGTGGTCTGGGACCCACTCCCAACTGGGACCTGACACCACCCAGCTGAAGCCAGTCAAGTAACCCTCCATTCCCATTAATGTAGCCCTCATCCCCAATTCCTCAAATTCAAATATAAATATCCCCACAGAATGGGAGAGGTTAGCGGTCATCTTGGAGCCACACCGGCCCACCACTGCTGGAAACTGAATTGCTAGCAACATTTGTAAGCCTGCTTTCTTTTATCCTTTATCGTTGAGATCATTTCTGTCCTGATTCTTTTCGTTTCTGTTCTGAATAAATGTTCATGTCTATGCCTACTCTTCCAGGAAAGTTTTTTGGGCTGCCATTACCTAAAAAGGGGGAAGTTTTAACCTCCTTAGATAATTCCCACAACAGATAGATAGATGATAGATCAAGAAAGAGAGAAAGAGAGAGATAGGGATAGAATAGACATAAATGACATTTGAAGAAGTACTCTCCGTTCTTCCTTAATACAATATGTAAAATATCCAAAGGCTGAGGGAGTCAACTGGGGACAAAGAACTAGATTAGACCTTTTGTATCTGGTTTCTGAAAGTTGCCAGAGCAATTGAGATACTCTTTGTCTTTCTAGAATTGCTGGGAAAGTAGGGCTACACAGACCCTACACCTGGAGAACTTACTTCAGGAACGGATTCAGTCAATTAGATCAATTATGACTGGACATTAAGGCTTCAGTCATGCATATTCATTGAGGTCCCAATGGCTAGGGGGGCCTGAATCTTGAAGTTTCGTAATTTTTATGGGCTTCCATGATTGGTGAGACTATCCATGAACAGGAGAGGATGACAATCGCCCTGGGAATAATGAAGGCCCTGTGTTAGGAACTCTCCCAGACCTTGCCTGGTACATCTCACTGCTTGTATCCATTCTGGTGATAATAAAAGGGGGACTGTAAGTACAGGTAATTGTGTCAATGTGTTTTGTGAGCTGTTATAGAAAATCAGCAAACCCTAAGGGCAATGAACCAGCAGAAGCTGGGAGTACACAACCAATTTTTGTAGATCCAGCTCTAGGGCAGTCTATGAAGAAGGACAGAATCCTTATAGTTTGAAACTTAGTTCTAGAGTGAAACGGGGACACATGTAAGAAATGTAAATGGTTACTTTTTTTGTGATTACTGCATTTTTTTTTTTTTTTGGAAATTGCTTGAACTACTGCTGCTGAAAAATCAAAAATAAAACAACAACAACAACAAAAAAAAAAAACCCAAACTCACTGCCATGGAGTCAGATCCAACCACAGCGACACCTCCTTGGATTTCCAAGGCAGTGTCACTACAGAAGTAGATTGCCCAACCTTCCTTCCAAGGAAGGCTGGTGGGTTTGAACTGCCAGCCTTCCGGGTAGCAGTCAAGTGCCTTAGGCACTATGCCACCAGAGACCCCCCATGCTGATAGGAACTGGAAAATTGCAACATATATTTAAGTTGGAAATTAGGTTATTTAAAAGCCTTTGCTGATAACAATTACAAAATATAAGAAACTGTGACCAATGAAACTGCTATTAGGAAAGTATGAAATCTCCAGATTATTTATTGCAGATTTTCAGGTGTCAGGTCAGCATGTGAGACCCCATGACAGTATCCATCTTGATCTACAGATAAGCAGAAGCCAGGACCAATCTGGAAGACAGAAGAAGCACAATAAGCCAAGAATCCAAACAAGGAAAACATGAAACCTGTGCACATAATTCACCAATGGTGTAGTTTCCACATTCTATCTCTTATAATTACTGTTAGCAAACTGAAAGCAGTAGCTCAGCTAGTGTGCTTTCCATCTGGCTGTTGCTCTACTGTGCAGCATTTCAGTAAGGCTTGCTTTTAAAATCTATCTGTCTCTCCAAGCAATTCTTTCTCTGAAGAAGACAAGAGCCCACTGAGGCTAGAGAGAGGGTGGAGGAGACCAACTGGTCTGAAGTGCAGGGACTGGTCCCAAATGAACTGGTCCTGTTTGGCCAGGGATGAGGTCTGATCTAACCCTGTGTTGTTAGAATCTGAAACAGTTTTTTCCATAGAAGTGATTGGTGATGAGGAATGGAGATGTGGGCAGGTAGGAATTGGATTCGTGCTGATCCTTGCCAAACAGTTATGATAAATGTAGAGTTTTCCCATCTCACCCTTTTGTTAGAGTCACAGACTGTGAGAGTAAACAAAACACTTTATGGGACTCATCATTGGCTTTGGTCCATTTGCAGGTCTTGCTGCTATCCTCTGCTCACTAATTCAGGGTCCTTTTTGTAGAGTAGTGCCTAAGGCACTTGA
>NW_006922493.1:171909-173558 GCF_000298275.1 Orycteropus afer afer | reverse complement strand
CATAGACATTTGTTTCATGATTACAAAGCAGAAAAATAACATCCTTATTTATACCTCTTTGTGCAAATTGTGAATAGAATGATATTCTAGGGTCAAGGAGTAAGCATATTTTATATTTTAATGGATACTGCTAACTTGCTGTACTAATTAATTTTACAAATACATTGTAACAGTATATTAGTGCACAATTTTCCCTATGTAATTTCCACCATCAGATATTACCAATCTTTTAATTTTTGCCAATCTGATACAATTAATTATATTACATTGTTGTTTTAATTTTCATTTCTCTGATTACCAGTGAGGTAAAGCAACTTTTCATATGTGTATTAGCAGTCTGTGCTTTCTATTTTGTAAATGCTTTGTCTAGTTCTCTGTTGGACTATTTTTCTTCTTCTTATTATTATTATTATTATTCAGTTGTAAGAGAGCACCATATATTTTGGATACAGATCTGTTTTCAAGTTATATACATTGTAAATATTTTCTCACCCTGTTGATTTTCCTTTAATATATTTACAATACCTTAAATAGTACTTTAAAAATATTTCAATCCAGTCAACTTTATTAATCTTTTCCTATAGGACTTCTGTATTTTCTTTTTCTGAAAAAGACACTCTTTACTCTTAAGGTTATAAAAAAAAAATTCCTATTTTTTTACCTTTAATTTTTTATAGTTCTGTCTTTTTACTTTGTCTTTTATTCCTACTAGAATTAATTGGCATATAATGTGAGTTATAGATTTAACCTAATTATTTTCCAAATATATAAATAATTGGTTCAACACCTTGATTTGAGCAGTTTACATTTCAGAACAAATACCCATCTGCATCATACACAAAATTTCCAGAGATACATTAATCTGCTCCTGGATTTTATTCTGTTCTATATTAAATCTGATCATCTGTTCCTACACCAATTCCATACAATGTTAATTAAAAAATCCCTTTAGTAGATTATAAGCTTTTCTTCTACTTATTAACATTTACCATTATTCATTTCTAAATAGTTTGCATTTTTCCTTTTGATTTAAACTTTAACCAAAGACTTATTTTGTTTTTGTTTTAATTTCCAGGTGTATTTTACTTCTGTCTTTGTGGTCTGTATTTTATTTTTTGTTTCAGAACATTGAAGATATTTCTAGACAGTTTTCTTGCATCCATTATTGCCAATGAGAAGTCTCGTGTCATTCTCATACCTTTGTGGGCAATTGTTCTCTCTGGGATATATTAAAATTGTCTTAGTTCTTTACACAATAAAATGTCACTAGAATATTTGTCCACCACACAACTGCCAGTTTGACATGTTGTGGTGGCTTGTGTGTGGCTGTGAGGCTGGAGGCTTGTCACTGGTACTTCGAGTACCAGCAGATTCACCCATGATGGACAGGTTTCAGCAGAGCTTCCAGACTAAGATAGACTGGGAAGAAAGAAGGGGCCATCCACTTTTCAAAGAACTAGCCAATGAAAAACTTATTAATAGCAGTGAAACACTGTCTGATATGTTGTTGTTGTTGTTGTTATGTGCCATCCAGTCAGACCCGACTCATAGCAACCCCTCCTTGGGTTTCCAAGGTAGTATCACTACGGAAGTAGATTGCCCCATCTTCCTTCCAAGGAGTGGCTGGTGGGTTTGAACCGCCAGCCTTC
>NW_006922493.1:166414-171629 GCF_000298275.1 Orycteropus afer afer | reverse complement strand
TGTAAAGAGTAGGAATTTAGGAAAATTGGAAGTAGTCAAAAATGAAATGGAATGCATAAGCATTGATATCCTAGGCATTAGTGAGCTCAAATGGACTGGTATTGGCCATTTTGAATCAGAGAGCCATATGATCTAATATGGTGGGAATGACAAATTAAAGAATGGCAATGCATTCATCATCACAAAGAATGTTTCAAGATCTATCCTGAAGTGCAATGCTGTCAGTGAACACCAGTTAATACCACTATTATTCAAATTTATACACTAACTATTAAATCCAAAGATGAAGAAATCGAAGATTTTTACCAACTTCTGCAGTCAGAAATTGACAAAGCATACCATCAAGATGTATTGATAATTACTGGTGATTGGAATGCAAACATTGGAAACAAAGAAGAATCATCAATATTTGGAAAATATGGCCTTGGTAATAGAATTGATACTGAGATAGAATGATAAAATTTTGCAAGACCAGTGACTTATTCATTGCAAATACCTTTTTCAACAACATAAATGGTGGTAATACAGGTGGCCCTCACCAGATGAAATAGACAGAAATCAGATTGACTATATCTGTGGAAAGAGGTGATGGAGAAGCTCAATATCAGCAACAAGAAGAAGGCCAGGAGCTGGTTGTGAAACAGACCATCAATTACTCATATGCAACTTCAAGTTGAAGCTGAAAAAAAATTAAAGCAAGTGCACAAGAGCAAAAATGTGACCTTGACTACAGGTTTGGAGCCTGCAGCTGGAGGAGGGAAACAGGAGCCAGGAAGGAGAGAGAGAAGGCAGCATGAGGCGGGTTCAGAGACAGTGGCCAGAGCAGGGAACCAGGAAGGACAGAGAGAGAAGGTGGTGCAGTGGGTTCAAAAAAGGCTGAGGGAAGTGAGCAGAGCAGTTCTGGAATAGTAAAGGAGACAAACTTGTCTGTCAGTTTGCTGTACTGTGGTGGATTGCATGTTACTGTGAGGATGGAAGCTATGCCAACAAGGTTATCCACAGTGGACAGGTTTCATCAGAGATTCCAGGTTAAGACACACTCAGAAGAAGGAAGATGCCATCCATTTCTTAAAGAACTGGCCAGTGAAAACCTTATGGATAGCAGTGAAACATTGTCTGATATATACTGGAAAACTTGATGAATAGCCCTGAAACATTGTCTGATATAGTGCTGGAAGATGAGCCCCTCAAGTTGGAAGGCACTCAAAATATGACTGGGGAAGCGCTGCTTCCTCAGAGTAGAGTCAACCTTAATGACAAGGATAAAGTAAAGCTTTTGGAACCTCCATTTGCTGATGTGGAATGACTCAAGATGAGAAGAAACAGTTGCAAACATCCATTAATAATTGGAACATGGAATGTACGAAGTATGAATCTAAGAAAATTAGAAGTTGTCAAAAATGAAGTGAAACACATAATGATAGATATCTTCAGCATTAGTGAGTGGCAATATATTGGTTTTGGACATTTTGAATCAGACAATCATATGATCTATTATGCCGGAAATGACAAATTGAAAAAAAAAAAAAAAATGTCATCACAAAGAATGTCTCAAGATCTGTCCTGAAATACAATGTTGTCAACGATAGGATAATATCCATATGCCTACAAGGAATACCAGTTAATACTACTATTATTCAAATTTATGCACCAAACACCAAAGCCAAAGATGAGGAAATTGAAGACTTTTACCAACTTCCGCAGTCTGAAATTGACTGAGCATGCAATCAAGATGTGTTGATTATCACTGGGGACTGGAATGCAAAAGTTGGAAACACAAGCAAGAGAGAAAGAAGGGCTGCTCAGGCACAGAGAGACAGCTCAGGGGGTAGGAGTGCATGGAGGGATGGACACAGGGAAGCAGTACCTATCAGGAGAAAGTGGGAGAGGAGATGTTGCATTGTGCTAAATTGTGGTCAATGTCATGAGATGAAGTGTATGTGATCTGCTGTATGGAAAGTGTATTTGCTCTGTAAATTTTCATCCAAATCACAATAATTTTTTTTAAGTTGGAAACAAAGAAAAATCACCAGTAGTTGGAAAGTATGACCTTGGTGGTAGAAATCCCCTTGGAAATCATATGAGGAAATCATATGACAGAATTTTGCAGGACCAATGACTTCCTCATTGCAAATACCTTTTTTTAACAACACAAACAGTGGTTATAAATGCGGACTTCACCAGATAGAGTGCACAGGAATCAGACTGACTACATCTGTGGAAAGAGCAAAACAAGGCCAGGAGCTGACTGTGGAACAGACCATCAACTGTCCATATGCAAGTTCAAGTTGAAGCTGAAGATAATTAGAACAAGTCCACAAAGGCCAAAATATGACCTTGAATATATTCCTCCTGAAGTTAGAGACCATCTAGAGAATAGATTTGATGCATTGAAGACCAATGACCAAAGACATCAAGAGTACCATCCATGAAGAAAGCAAAAGCTCATTAAAAAGATAGGAAAGGAAGGAAAGACCAAAATGGATGTTAGAAGACACTCTGAAACTTGCGCTTGAATGGAGAGTAGTGAAAGCAAATGGAAGAAATGACAAGATAAAAGAGCTGAATGGAAGATTTCAAAATGCAGCTTGGGAAGACAGTCAATTATTATAATGAAATGCGCAAACCCTGGAGTTAGAAAACCAAAAGGGAAGAACATGCCCATCATTTCTCAAGCTGAAAGAACTGAAGAAAAAAAAGTTAAGCCTCGAGTTGCAATATTGAAGATTCTATGGGCAAAATATTGAATATTGCAGGAAACATCAGATGGAAGGAGTACACAGAGCCACTATACCAAAAAGAAGTGGTTGAAGTTCATCCATTTCAGGAGGTGGTATATGATCAAGAACCAATGGTGTTGAGAGAGGAAGTCAAAGCTGCACTGAAGGAAGTGGCAGAGAACAAGGTTCCAGGAATTGATGGAATACTCATTGTGATGTTTCAACAAATGAATCCCATACTGAAGGCACTCACTTGCCCAACTGACTGGAAGAGATCCATATATATACCCATTCCAAAGAAAGGTGATCCCAAAGAATGTGGAAATTATTGAACAATATCATTGATATCACTTGCAAGTAAAATCTTACTGAAGATAATTCAAAAAAGGTTGCAGCAGTGTATTGACAGAGAATTTCCAGAAATGCAAGCTGGATTCAGAAGAGGACATGGAATGAGGGATAGCATTGCCAATGTCAGATGGATCTTGGCTGAAAGCAAAGAATACCAGAAAATTGTCTACTTGTGTTTTATTGACTATGCACAAGTATTTGATTCTGTGGATCATAACATACTATGGATAGCATTAAGAAGAATGGAAATTCCAGAACACTTAGTTGTACTCATGAAGAACCTGGACATAGACCAGGAAGCTGTCATTCAAACAGAACAAGGGGATACTGCATGGTTTAAAATCAAGAAGGAAGTGTGTCAGGGTTATATCCTTTCACCACATTTATTCACTCTGTATGCTGAGCAAATAATTAGAGCAGCTGGACTATTTGAAGAACATGACATCAGAATTGGAGGAAGAATCATTAACAACCTGTGATATGCAAATGACACAACTTTGCTTGCTGAAAGTGAGGATGATTTGAAGCACTTACTGATGGAGATTTAAAACTACAGTCTGCAATATGGGTTACACCTCAATATAAAGAAAACAAAAACTCTCACAACTGGACCTATAAGCAGCATCATGATAAATGGAGAAAAGATTCAAGTCATCAAAGGCTTCATATTACTTGGTTCTACAATCAACACCAATGGAAGCAGCAGTCAGGACATCAGATGATGTATAGCACTGGGCAAGTCATCTGCAAAGGTGATGAGGAGCAAGGATGTCTCCTTGAAGACTAAGGTGCACCTGACCCAAGCCATGATATTCTCAATTGCTTCATATGCATGTGAGACCTGGACAATGAATAAGGAAGATTGAAGAAGAGTTGATGCTTTTGAATTGTGGTGTTTCCAAAGAATGCTGAAGGTAACATGGATTGCTAAAAGAACTAACAAATCTGTCCTGGAGGAAGTGTAGCTGGAATGCTTCTTGGAAGCAAGAATGGCCAGATTTTGTCTCACCTACTTTGGTCGTGTTGTCAGATGGGACCATTCTCTGGAGAATGATATTATGCTTGATAATGTGGAGAGTCAACGGAAAAGAGCAAGGTCCTCAATGAGATGGATTGACACAGTGGCTTCAATGATTGGTTAAGATATAGTGGACATCATGGGGCTGGCACAGGACCAGATAGTGTTTTGTTCTGTTGTGCATATGGTAGCTATGAGTCAGAGACAACTTCATGGCACCTGACAACCATAGGACACCTGAATTTAGAGACCATCTGAAGAATAGATATGATGCACTGAACACCACTGACAAATAAACAGAAGAGTTGTGGGATGACAACAAGAACGTCTACATGAAGAAAGCAAAAGGTCATTAAAAAGAGGAAAAGAAGAAAAGACCAAAATGGATGTCAGAAGACACTCTGAAACATGCTCTTGAATAGAGAATAGCTAAAAAATGGCAAGATAAAAGAGCTGAACAGAAGATTTCAAAGGGCAGTTTGAAAAGACATAGTCACTTATAATGAGATGTGCAAAGACCTGGAGTTAGAAAACCAAAAAGGAAGAACACGCTTATCATTTCTCAAGCTGAAATAACTGAAGAAAACATTGAAGCCTTGAGTTGCAATATTGGAGGATTCTATGGGCAAAACATTGAGTGATGCAGGAAACATCAAAAGAATATCGAAGGAATTAGAGTCACTGTACTGAAAAGAACTGGTCGATGTTCATCTATTTCAGGAGGCAGCATATGATCAAGAACCGATGGTATTGAAGGAAGAAGTTGAAGCTGCACTGAAGGAATTGGCAAAAAACAAGTCTCCAGGAATTGATAGAATACCCATTGAGATGTTTCAACAAACATGATGATGATGATGATGAAAAGATACAACCCTGACACACACCCTTCCTGATTTTAAACCATTCGGTAGTCCTTTGTTCTGTTTGAACTGCACCCTACTGGTCTATGTTCAGGTTCCTCATGAGCTCAACTAAGGGCTGTGCTGGAGGCACTTACCCTTCTATGCCAAGTAATTTGGAAGATAGCTACCTAGCCACCTGACTGGAAGAGATCCATATTTGTACCCATTCCAAAGAAAGATGATCCTACAGAATGTGGAAATTATTGAACAATATCATTAAAATC
>NW_006922493.1:160236-166024 GCF_000298275.1 Orycteropus afer afer | reverse complement strand
GCCACTCCTCGGAAGGAAGGTTGGGCAATCTACTTCTGTAGTGATACTGCCTCAGAAACCCAAGGAGGGGTCACTATGAGTTGGGTCCAACTCAATGGTAAACAACAACAACAACATATGCAGACAACACAAACTTGCTTGTTGAAACTGATGATGACTTGAAGCATTTACTGATGAAGATTAAAAATTATAATCTGCCATATGGATTACACCTCAACATAAATAAAAAATAAATTCTCACAGCTGGACCAATAAGCAACATCATGACAAATGGAGGAAAGAGTGAAGTTTTCAACAATTTTATTTTACTTGGATTCACAGTCAACACCTGTGAAGGCAGCAATCAAGAAATCAGACATCTTACTACACTGTGCAAATCTTCTGCAAAAGACCTCTTTAAAGTGCTGAACAGCAAAGATGTCATTTTAAAGACTAAACCTTGCATGCATGTGAAAGCTGGACAATGAATAAAGAAAACCAAAGAAGAGTTGGTGTTTTTCAATTGTGGTGTTGGTGAAGAATATTGAAAATACCATGGACTGCCACAACAGCAAACAAATCTGTCCTGGAAGAATTGCAGCCAGAATGCTTCTTGGAAGTGAGAATCTCCAGACTTCATCTTACCTACTTTGGTCATGTTGTCAGAAGGGATCATTCTGTGGAGAAGGATATCATGCTTGGTAAAATGGAGGGTCGGTGAAAAAGGGGGAAGGCCCTCAGAAAGAGGGCTGCAACAATGGGCTCAAATATAACAAAGATTGTGTGAATGATGCACGACTGGCAGAGTTTTGCTCTGTTATACATAGAGTTGCTGTGAGTCAGAGCAGACTGGATGGCACCTAACAAGAACAGAATATTTGTTTTTGTTGTTGTTGCTGTTATATGCCATTGAGTCAGACCCGACTCACAGTGACCCCCTCCTTGGGTTTCCAAGGCAGTATCACTACGGATGTAGATGCCCAACCTTCCTTCCTGGGAGTGGCTGGTGGGTTTGAACTGCCAGCCTTCTGGTTAGCAGTCAAGTGCCTTAGGGACTACACTACCAGAGCTCCTAAACTAGATTACAGCAGATTTGCCCAGTGCAATAAGTTATCTGATTTCTTGACTGCTGTTTCCATTGGTGTTGATTGTGGAATCAAGCAATATGGAATCTTTCACAATTTCAAGCTTTTCTCCATTTATCATGATACTACTTATTGGTCCAGTTGTGATGATTTTCATTTTCTTTATGTGAGGTGTAATTTATACTGCAGACTTCAATCTTCAATCTTCATTAGTAAGGGCTTAAAGTCATCTTCAATTTCAGCAAACAAGGTTGTGTCATCTGCATATTGCAGGTTGTTAATGAGTCTTCCATCATTCATGATGACACATTCTTCTTCATATAATCCAGGTTCTCAGATTATTTCCTCAATATACAGATTGAATAGGAGCTCTGGTAGCATAGTGCCTAAGGCACTTGACTGCTAACCAGAAGACTGGCAGTTCAAACCCACCAGTCACTACTCGGAAGGAAGGTTTGGCAATCTACTTCTGTAGTGATACTGCCTCGGAAACCCAAGGTCTGACTCAACAGCACATAATAACAACAACAACAACATACAGATTGAATAAGTATGACACATCCCCCTCCTGATTTTAAACCATGCAGTATTGCCTTATTCTATTCAAATGACAGTTTCCTGGTCTATGTACAATTCCTTATGAGCACAATTAAGTGGTCTGGAATTCCCATTCTTCTCAATGCTATTCACAATTTGTAATGATACACACAGTCAAATGTTTTAGCATAGCCCACAAAACACAAGGAAACATCTTTCTGGTGTTCTTTTCTTTCAGCCAAAATCCTTCTGACATCAGCAGTGATATCCCTCATTCCACTTCCTCTTCTGGATCCAACTTGCATTTTTGGAAGTTTCCTGTCAATATACTGATGCAACTGTTTTTGAAGTATCTTCAGCAAAATTTTATTGTGTGTGATATTTTTGATATTGTATGATTATTTCCACATTCTGTTGGATCACCTTTCTTTGGAATGAGTACAAATATGAATCTCTTCCAGTCAGTTGGCCAGGTAACTGTCTTCCAAATTTTTTGGCATAGATGAGTAAGTGACTCCAGCACAGCATCTGTTTGTTGAAACATCTCAATGGCTATTCCATCAATTCCTGGAGCCTTGTATTTTGCCAATTCCTTCAGTGCAGCTTCGACTTCTTCCTTCAATACCATTGCTTCTTGATCATATGCCACCTCCTGAAATGGATGAACATTGACCAATTCTTTTTGATACAATGGCTCTGTGTATTCGTTCCATCTTCTTTCGATGTTCCTTGCATCAGTCAATATTTTGCCTATGGAATCTTTCAATATTGCAACTTGAGGCCTGAATTTTTTCTTCAGTTCTTTCAGCTTGAGAAATGCTGAGGGTGTTCTTCCCTGTTGTTTTTCTAACTCCAGATCTTCACACATTTCATTATAATAATTGACTTTGTCTTCTTGAGCTGCTCTTCGAAATCTTCTTTTCCTCTCTTTTGTCATTTCTTCCATTTGCTTTAGCCACTCTCCTTTGCCGAGCCTTTTCAGAATCTCTTCTGACATCCATTTTAGTCTTTTCTTCCTTTCCTGTGTTTTTAATGACCTTTTGCGTTCTTCATGGATGATGTTCTTGATGTCATCCCACAATTCCTCTGATTTTCGGTCATTGGTGTTCAAAGCATCAAATCTATTTGTGATGGTTATGTTTGTATGTCAACTTGGCTAGGCCTGGTTGAGTGGCTGGGCAGCTGGATGTAGTATTCCCCATGATAAGACTGGTAATCAACTCCATGGTGGGATCTACTGGGGGCAGCTGAGTAGCTGTCTTTGGGTATGTGGTCTGCTTCCTGAATATAAGGAAAAGCTTTGAGAATGGTCTCTAGTCTTTGGTACACTTGGAGCCTGCATGTAGCCATGTCATTGCTCAGCAGCCTGCTATGCTTTCCTGACCTTGGGACTTACAATAGACTCAAGTTAATGGCCTGCCGTGTGGTTTGGTAACATCGAGACTGTGCCTTTTTACTTGTCAACCTCAGGGAGTTCTCAGCCTCAGCAGCCAGCAGCTGTCTGAGTGAAGAAATTCCTCTAGCTTCAGTGGGCCAGGAGCAGGAGGCAGAGTTGGACCCCAAAGTTGAGGGTCTTTCACCCAGCCCCTAGAGCCTGGAACTTGAACTTGGACTTAAAGCCTCCAAACTGTAAGAATAAACTCCTGTTTGTTAAGGTCATGCCATTTGTGGTATATTCTTGTCAGAGTGGCACTAGGTAACCAGATTCTTTACTTTTTATTCTTTACTTTTTATTTTAATTTATTTTTCATTGTGCTTTAGGTGCAAGTTTACAGAGCAGAGTTTGTTTTACATTCAACATTTCATGTACATTTGGTTTCACTCCCCAATTACCATCCCCAGCCTAACTCAGTCTCCTCCCCTGCTTGTCCAGTAACCACCCCCTGGCCCCCTCATTGTTATGCACTCCTGTGTGTCCTGCATTTCCTCTGTGTGAATGTTGTCCCTCTGGTGCCTCGTGGTAGATTGTTCCAAGGGATGTATCTCCATAGAGTATGTGGGTGCATCACCCTGGGTTCAGTGGTCTGTGTGTGCATCTTGTTTACTATTGGGCTGAGAACCAGCTCCTGGGAGTGAATTTTATTCCAGGCCCAAAGTATTAGGGCTCCAAATAGGAGACCATTAGCTGCATCTTAGATGGCCACTTGAAAATTTTTAAGATCCCAGTTGCTACTCACCAACGTAGGTTTGGAACAAGATTTTTATGTATTTTATTGTGTCAATTGAGTCTGGTGTCCCCCAATACTATGGTCCTAAATCAGTAGATTCATTGGCTCTCTCTCCCATAGTGTCTGGCTATCTGTGAGGGATTGCTCTTTGTCTGTCTTCTGTTGTTTCTGTAAGGATTGCAGGTATTTTTTATCATTGGTATCTGTGCAAGATTAACCTCTGCTGAATCTATCCTTGGTCTAGAGTATAATCTTGTTCACTGACCCCCATCTGATCTTCTCAGTTGTTTGCGTGTTTGTCTGTAGCCTGGTGTTTGGTGTTAATGGTAATGCAATATTGTGGCTGTATTAGTTGGTTGGTATTAGTTTCTGTTGTCTATGTCTTATGTGCACAATTCAGCGTCTTCCTTTTCCTAATGTTATCATGGTGGCCACAGACTCCTTCTATACCATCTTTCCCCTTACTCAACTCTTCATGGGACATAATCAAAGTCATATTTTAGCTCTCATGAATTTGTTTAAATTGTCTTCAGCTTCAACTTAAACTTGCATAAGAGCAATTGATAGCCTGTTCCACAGTCAGCTCCTGGCCTTGTTTTGGCTGAAGATATTGAGTGTCTCCATCACTTCTTTGTACAGATGCAGTCAATCTGCTTCCTGTATATTCCATCTGGTGAAGTCCACATTTATAGCCGCCATTTATGTTGTTGAAAAAGTATTTGCAATGAATAAGTTGTTGATCTTGCAAAATTCTATCATGCAATCTCCAGGGTCATTTCTATCACCAAGGCCATGTTCTCCAACTATTGGTGATTTTTCTTTGTTTCCAAATTTTGCATTCCAATAATCAGTAATAATCAAGACATCTTGATTGCATGTTTGGTCAATTTCAGACTGCATCATTGGGACTCCTTTGCCTTCTGGTTTCTTTTAGAGTTTTGGCCAGTGATAGGTACTGGCAGCAGACTGGAAAAGAAGAGGACAAACAGGTCACGGTGTTTATCTCCGTAGCTCACTACCAGCTGAGCCATGGTTAAGCAATGACTGAATTACTGTACTTATCAAAGCTCATGATAAGTAGTAACTCTTAGCAATTTCAGAAGTAATTCTTTTCCCTTACTTCTTCAGGCCACCATGGGTGATCCTTCAGGAATTTGAAATACCCATGTCACAGCCTCCATCCTCCCAGCAGCACACAAGCCACCACAGTGTGACAAACTGACAGACAAGTGGCAGTACAAAGGAAAAGGATGGCTTGAGGAAAACAATAAAGAATTGTGAAGTTTCAGGGCTAAGAACAGCAAGAAACTGATGTTAAACCTAGGCCTGAAGAGGCAAGGGAAAAGAATTACTTCTGAAATTGCTGAGAGTTACTCCTTATTATGAGCTTTGATAAGTACAGTAATTCAGTCATTGCTTAACCATGGCTCAGCTGGTAGGGAGCTAGGACGATAAACACCCTGACGTGTTTGTCCGCTTCTTTTCCAGTCTGCTGCCAGTACCTATCACTGGCCAAAACTCTAAAAGAAACCAGAAGGCAATGGAGCCCCGATGATGCATTCCATAGTGGTCATCCTACTGGTTCATATTATCTAGGACATTATAAGGTATAAATAAGGGAAAAGAAAATATATACTATTGTTTGCAGAAGATACTATTGTCTACATGTTTCACCTCTCTATTGTCTACATCTTTCACCTCTCGCTAAGATGAGTCACTTAGGTTAGATAGCACTCAAAATAGGACTGGGCAAGAGCTGCATTATCAGAGTAAAACCAGCCTTAATCACATGGATAAGGTAAGGCTTTCAAGATCTCCATTTGCTGATGTGGCATGACTCAAATTGAGGAGAAACTGTAGCAAACATACATTAATAATCACAACATGGAATGTACGAAGTATGAATGTAGGAAAACTGGATATTGTCAAAAATGAAATGGAAGGCATGAAGATTGATATCCTAAGCATTAGTGAGCTGAAATGGACTGGTTTTGGCCATTTTGAATCAGACAACCATAT
>NW_006922493.1:158055-159162 GCF_000298275.1 Orycteropus afer afer | reverse complement strand
AGGAATGCACAGAGTCACTGTACCAAAAAAAACCTGTTCAATCTTCATCCATTTCAGGAGGTGGCATATGATATAGAACCAATGGTACTGAAGGAGGAAGTCAAAGCTTCAGTGAAGGAACTGGTGAAGAACAAGGCTCTGGGAATTGATGGAATACTCATTGAGATATTTCAACAAATGGATGCCACACTGGATGCACTCACTCAGTTATGCCAAAAGATTTGGAAGACAGCTACCTGGCCAACTGACTGGAAGAGATCCATAATTGTACCCATTCCAAAGAAAGTTGATCCCACAGAATGTGGAAATTATAGAACAATATCATTAATATCACATGCAAGTAAGATCTTACTGAAGAGAATTCAAAAACAGTTGCAGCAGTATATTGACAGAGAACTTTCAGAGGTGCAAGCTGGATTCAGAAGAGGACGTGGAACAAGGGATATCATAGCTGCTGTCAGATGGATCTTGGCTCAAGGCAAGAATACCAGAAAGATGTCTACTTGTGTTTTATTGACTATGCAAAGGCATTTGATTGTGTGGACCATGACAAGTTATGGATAATGTTGAGAAGAATGGGAATTCCCAAACACTTAAATTCACAAGGAACCTGTACATTGACCAGGAGGCTGTTGTTCGAATGGAACAAGGGGACACTCCATGGTTTAAAATCAAGAAGGTTGTGTGTCAGGGTTGTATCCTTTCCCCATACTTATTCAATCTATAAGCTGAGCAAATAATCCAAGAAGTTGGACTATGTGAAGAAAAATGTGACATCAAGATTGGAGGAAGAATCATTAACAACCTAAGATACGCTGATGTTACAACTTTTCTTGCTGAAAGTGAGGATGACTTGAGGCACTTACTGATGAAGATTTAAGAATACAGTCTGCGGTATGGCTTACATTTCAATATAAGGAAAACAAAAATCCCCACAACTGGACCAATAAGCAGCATCACGATAAATGGAGAAAAGGTTGAGGTCAAAGAATTCACGTTGCTTGGTTCTACAATCAACACCATTGGAAGCAGCAGTCAGGACATTAGACGGTGTGTAGCACTGGGTAGGTTGCCTGTGAAGGAACTCTTTCAAGTGCTGAGGAGCAA
>NW_006922493.1:155078-157413 GCF_000298275.1 Orycteropus afer afer | reverse complement strand
GTATTTGAAACACTGTTACATAACTTCCAGCATCATAGCAACATGCAAGCCACCACTGTATGACAAACTGACAGACAGATGGTAGCTTTAGTCTATATAAAACCAAATTTCAAATCCATTGCCATTGAGTCAATTCCAACTTGTAGCAACCCTACTGGACAGAGTACGACTGCCCCATAAGATTTCCAATGTTGTAAATCTTTAAGGATGCAGACTGCCTTATCTTTCTCCTATGGTGAAGTTGATGGGTTGGAACCACCCACCTTTTGGTCAGCAGCCTAATGCTCTAACCTCTGAGCCACCAGAATCTGTACAGCACAGTTAAATGATACACTTCAGAGAAGACCAGCATCTGAGTGGAGGTAGAGACCATTAGCCTTCTACGGCCCAGGGTCCTGGTTCCAGGAAAGATGGATTCAAAACATTCATTCCGTCCATTTTTCCCCTGTGAATGTATTTATGAAACCTCTACAGAATACATGGGACAGCTATCTGAAAACTAGTAAACAGCCCTTGAATTGAGGGAAGAAGGCTAGAATTCAAGGTATCATCAGTTTAACATTTTGTTTAGCCTAATGTCCTCCAGACTGGACTCAAGACAGCCCAAAACCCAGAAGCTGGTTTCCTGTGCAGACAGAGTGATATCCAGGAAAAGCCAATTAGTTCTGGCTTTAGGAGTAGGAACTATGTCTCCTGGAAGCCATAGTGATGCAGTGCAGGCCTGCAGTCACTTAAAATTCTGAGTGTGGAAAATAAAAAAAAAGTATGTATAAGTCCACCTTAATTTCAGTCTGCTCCAAATCAGAAAGAGATATATGGACACCCACTATGCCCCCCCCCCAAAAAAAAACCTCTGAGAGAAGACTCTTTCTATGTACTGTGATATCAAGAGGGTAGAGTAAACCTCTGTTACTTTTTCTTTTCTCTCTGTCATGCCACAATTGTGCTCCAGATATAGATATAGTCACAGTAAGTACATGACAAAATGGGATAAATTCCTAGCTTTTTGGCTGGAGGACCAAAAAGGGGAGACCAGGGAAGGTACTGGGGAGATTGCAGAGAGAGAGAAGCTTGGGAAAGCAGTTGTGTAAAATTGTTTGTGAACTCCTTGGCTCACCCCTAAATTGTGCATGAGTGAATCTGATCCTAGCAACACACCAATGATACATCACAGAAACACTAATTAAAAAAGCAATACTCACTATATTATAATCAGAAAAAGACTTCAGAGCAAAGAAAATTACAGATATAAAGAGGAACTAAATGCAAATGCAGATAACAATAAAGCTTCAAAATACATAAAGCAAAAAAATTATTTTAAAACATTGAGAGAAGAAATAAACAAATGAGCAATTATTGTTGGAGATGTCAGCATTCTTCTATCACTAAACAATAAAACGAGTAGACAGAAAACAAGCAAGGATATGGAAGAAACAAACACCCTCAACCAAAGAAATCAAAGTAATATTAATAGAGCACTGCATTTAAAAGCAGCATAATACATATTCTTTCAAAGTGTTCATGGAATGAAACTCAACAACTTATACCATATACCATATCACAGGTCATAAAAAAATTTTAAAAACTAAAATGATACAATATATATTCTTTGAATACAGTGAAATCAAAATGGAAATCAATGAAAGAAAGGTAACTGAAAATTTTACAAATACTTGAAAATTCAAAAATAGACTGTATTATTTTATTTTTTGAAGTAAGTTTGCTTACAACTTTGCTCTACATGAATTTTTATACATATAGCACACTCAAGTTTCAATATTATATATTACAAATAATGTATCTGTTCCCTTCTTTCTGGTGAAAAGTTTCCTGATGCGGTAAACATAAACCTGGATGTTTAAATCCATATCATTATTAACAATAAAATTATGGCTATTATGCAAACATTGGAGAGTCTTTTTGTTTGTCTGTTTAACCTCCCTTCCTCCCCCACTTCTGGTAACCATCAAAGAATATTTCTTTTGTTGTGAAACCCTTTTCTGGACTTTTTATAATAGTGGTCACATATAATATTTGTCCTTTTGTGATTGACTAACTTCACTCACCATAATGGCCTCTAAGCTCACCCATGTTATGAGATGTTTTGCAGGTTCATCATTGTTCTTAAACCTTGTATGATATTTCTTTGTGCATATGTACCATAGCTTGTTGATACATTCAACCCATTATGGGCTTTAAGTTATTTCCATCTTTGTGCAATTGTGCATAGCAATGCAATGAACATGGGTATGCATATGTTCATGTCACAGCTCTTATTTTCTCTAAGATATATACCTAGTAGTTAGATTGCTGAATCATACAGTATTTCTATTTC
>NW_006922493.1:152826-154848 GCF_000298275.1 Orycteropus afer afer | reverse complement strand
TTTTCCACAGTGGTTGCACCCTTCTATAGTCCCATCAGCAGTGTATGAGTGTTCTAGTCTCTCCATAGCTTTATCAGCATTTGTTGCTTTGGTTTATTTTCAACTTTGCTGTTAGTGTTGGAGTAAGATGATATCTCATTGTTGTTTTGATTTACATCTCTCTAATGGATAATGATCTTAAGCATTTCTCCATGTGTTTGTCAGCTGCCTGAATGTCTTATTTGGTGAAGTGTCTGTTCATGTCTGCCCACTTTTTAATTGGGTTGTTTGTCTTTTTGTTGTTAAATTGTTGAAGCTTTCTATAAATTTTAGAGATTTGGCAATTGTCCAATGTGTTATTGTCAAATTTTTTTTCCAAGTCTCTGAGTTCTCTTTCACTCTTTGGTGAAATCTTTTGATGTACATAAGTGTCTAATTTTTTGGAGGTCCCAGTCATTTATTTTGTCTTCTGGTGTTTGTGTTTTTAGTTATACTCAATAATGTATTTATACTCTAAATTAGGGCCTCTAAATTTCTCCCCATTTTTTCTTTGATGGTCTTTATGGGTTTAGGTTTTATATTCAGGTCTTTGACCCAACTTGTGCTTGTTTTTGTATATAGTATGAGATATGGGTCCTGTTTCATTTTTATGCAAATGGATATTCGGTTTTGGTAGCACCATTTGTTAAAGAGGCTATCTCTTCCCCATTTCATGATTTTGGTCCTTTGTCAAAGATCAGCTGTCCTTTGGTGGATAGATTTACTTTTTGGTCAATTCTGTTCCACTAGTCTATGTATCTGTTGTTGTACCAGTACCAGTCTGTAAAAACTCACTTTTAAATAATGCATGTACCAAAGAGGAAGCCGAGGAAAATTAGAACACAATTTACACTGAAAGAAAATACAATATTTTAAGATTTGTGAGATTCAACTAAAGCAGTACTCATTGGGCTATTTATAGCATGAAATGCTTCTATTATATTAGAAAAGAAGAAAGATCTTAAATCAAATAATCTGTACTTCTACCTTAAGAAACTAGGAAAAGAAGAGCAAAATAAGCCCAAGTCAGTCAAAGGAAGGGAATAAAGAAGTAATAAATAATAACAGAAACTATGAAATTTAAACAGGAAAGCAATAGAAAAAAATCAACAAAAACCAAAGGCTTGGTTTTTAAAAATATCAATAAATTGATAAACCTCTAACAAGACTTGTTGTTGTTATGTGCTGTCAAGTCGGACCTGACTCATAGCGACCCCTCCTTGGGTTTCCGAGGCAGTATCACTACAGAAGTAGATTGCCCCATCTTCCTTCTAAGGAGTGGCTGGTGGGTTTGAACCGCCAGCCTTCTGGTTAGCAGTCAAGTGCCTTAGGCACTACGCTACCAGAGCTCACCTAACAAGACTAGCAAGGGTAAAAGGAGCGAAGACACAAATCATCATTAGCAGGAATGAAACATGGGCTATCATTGATATTACAAAGATAATAAGGGAATACTATGAACAACGTAAGGAGTCCTGGTAGTGCAATGCTTTAAACACTTGGCTGCTAACCAAAAGGTCAACAGTTCGAACCCACCTGCCACTCCATGAGAGAAAGATGTGGCAGTCTACTTCCATAAAAATTTACAGCCTTGGAAACTCTATGAGCCAGTTCTACTTTGTCCTATAGGGTTTCAATGAGTCAGAATCAACTCAATGGCAGCAGGTTAATGAACAACACTACACACAAATTCTACAAATTAGAAAAATGCATCAATAACTCAAAAACTGTGAACTATCAAAACTCACCCCAAAATAAATGTATAACCTGAATAATTCCGTATCTATTAAAGAAATTACAGTTGTAGTTAAAATCTTTTCAAAAAGGAAATATATAAGTCCAGATGGTTTCACTAGTGAATTCTACCAAAAATTTTAAAAAATATCACCAATTCTAGATAATCTCTTCTAGAAAATAGAAGAGTAGGGAATATTCTATTCTTATTATGAAGCCAGCATTATTCTGATACCAAAAAAGATAACGATATTATAAGTAAAGAAAACT
>NW_006922493.1:149187-151906 GCF_000298275.1 Orycteropus afer afer | reverse complement strand
CCTTGGAAACCCAAGGAGGGATCATTATGAGTCAGGTCCGACTCGATGGCATATAACAACAACATTTTCAGACAACATGATCTTCTGTATACCAAAAAAATAAAAAAGAAAAGAAAAGAAAAAAAGACTCTAAAAATGAAAAATAAAAACTACTAGAACTATAAAGTGAGTTTAGCAAGGTCACAGGAAACAAATTCATCAGACACAAAAAATTCTATATACTAGCAGTATACAATTAGAAAGTTACATTTAAAAATATCATGTGTCATAGTACAAAGAAAATGAAATACTAAGTTATACACTTAACAAAACATGTAGAGGACCTGTATGATGAAAATTACAGAATGTCATGAAAGAAATCAAAGACACGGATGTTCACTCTTGCCAATTCTATTCAACATTGTACTGGAAGTCCTAACCAAATCAATTAGGCAAGAAAATGAATTTGGAAAAAGGAAGATACAAAACAATCTCTATTTGCAGATGACATGATTTTATGTACAGAAAATCCTAAAGAATTCACTAAAAAACTGTCAGACTCAATAAACAATTTCAGCAAGGAGCTTCCAGGGGAACAAGGGATGGTAGATGGGGTTTTCTGCCCTCCTAGAGCTGCTAAAGTATCCATCACACTTCCTCAGGTACCATTTCTGTGGAATCAAATAGTCCAGAAACTTAAAGGCTATGTCTGCCTTCCTGCAAGCCCTGTGCCTGCCTCAACTTCCATTGCCCCTTGGTGAAAAGGTTGAAGGATTATATTATCAGATCCTGTGTGCCCTGTGAGCTGTGCCTGGCAAACCAATCTGCAATCAGAATGTAGTTATTTCAAGATAAGGAATCAGGACTCTGTAATTCATCTTTTCCTAAGCTTTTGTATTCTCACTCCCTCTCTCTGGCTTTGTTTTTCACTTGGATTCCTAACACATTTCTTTTTAAAAAATTCCAATATTGCCTCATATGAACCAAGGGGAATAGGATTTGTTTACATTTCAGGGTTAGTTTGGGAGTTCAGAGGTCCCTTGAGGCTAGGAGTGGGAGTGCCTGCAACCAGCACAGCTGGAGATGCAGGGAACAGTTGGAGCTCTGCAGATTTTTTTTTTCTTTTGGATGATGTTTTAAGATACTGGAATGATAGGCTCTTGGCTGAAGCTCAAGTGCATCTCACTAGGGAAGAATGTGGTTGCCTGGAGACTTGCCGATCCGATCAAGATGACTTTAACTGGAAATGGAGGAGGAAGGGGACAAAAAAACATGCCCACATCAAAGTACAATGCTAGATAGTATAGAGGACAGTAGGTATGTCAGCAACAGAAGAATAATACTGAGAGAGACACCCCGTGATTTTCAGTACAAAATGACTGGGGTGGAAATTGGGAATGATGTATCTAGCTTCAATTGTCAATATGCCAGTAAGAATAACAGCAGAAAACAAAGCAAATTGAGATTTTTAACACAAAGAACTTGAAAAAAAATCAAAGATATCACAAAGAATTCGAGGAAAGGGACTCACAACTGAAACATACTCGTGGCACTTCTAAAGATCTGATGGCAGTTACCCACTAGTAAGAATGCCCACTAGAAAGATGCCCACCTGCATCAGCTTTATAGCCTCCTTAGGGTCAAGTTAAGAACAAAGAATCAAGGGAGGGAGTACTAGAGGAAATTAACATGAGCTAAAAGAATTATGGAAATTCATCATGTGCTCATTCATTTAGAAAATATTTATTGAACTCCTACTATGTGTCATGCATTCTCCATAGAGCTGTGAACAAGTCAGCCAAGGCCCCTGCTCTTATAGAAGCTGATGGTAAGGGTAAAAATCAGTTGCAGTAGAATTGATTCCAACTCATGGCAACCTCATATGTGTTACAAGAGAACTGCCCTCCATAGGGTTTTCAATGGCTGATTTTTTTTTAAAGTATATTACCAGGCTTTTCTTCTGAGGCACTTCTGGGTAGACTTGAACTTCTAAACTTTGGGTTAGCAGCCAAGCTCATTAACCATTTGTATTACCCAGGGACTCCAATACACAATAAATACATAAACAAGTAAATTAAGAAAATAAGTTCAGCTAATGAAAAGAGTCATGAAGAAAATAATAGTGAAAAGAAGAAAGGAACTATTATAGTTTGAGTGGTCTTGGATGGCCTATCTATTCTGGTGACTTTTGTGTTGAGATATGAACAAAGTGAGGAGGAGAACCATGCAAACATCTGAAGGAAGAGTGTGCAGGCAGAGGAAACTGCAAAGACAAAGGACAAGCAACTGGAGCAAGTTTGGTTTGTTGGAGGAAATGGAAGAAGGACATTATTTCAGTTTTGGTTCTTCCAGAACCAGACCATGAGACAAAGATTTGAGTATAGGTAGTTTATTGGGAAGTGTGGGGAATACCAGTAAGGCAGTGAGGAAGTGACACAGGGAAGGACAGGTGGCCAGCAAAAGATTTGTTATTAAGTATCACAGTGGCTGACAGTCTTAATACTTCAGGGAACTCTGGGAAATGAAGCAATACACGTCTCAGAATTACTCTCCCTAAGAAGTGAGAGAGCTGAGTTCTTATACTCCTGAGAGTCATTAGTTTATGGCTGTCATTAGGTCATGAGCAAAGTGAACTTCCCAGCTTTCAAGAAAAGCAGCCAAGGGGCGGGGCAAGATGGCGGACTAGGCAGAAGGATTGCACAGACCCTCTTCAACAAAGAAAAGGGAAACCAATTAACAC
>NW_006922493.1:135644-142057 GCF_000298275.1 Orycteropus afer afer | reverse complement strand
CCAAATCCTAATAAAAAAAAAAAAAAAGAAAAGAAAAGAAAAGCAGCCAGACACAAAGATGCAGATACTAGTCATTGGAAGGTGGAAATGCATTGAAATGACAAATCTAAAGAATATGAGCAAGCACTGACAGCATTTGCTAGTGACCCTGGAGCAGAGTCAATGAAAGGGCAAGTTGGATTGTCAAGTAGTGTCACAACACCCAATGTCAAGGTAAGTTGCAAACTAGTAATCCGGAGAACTGTATGATTTGGCCTGCACAGTGTTTTTTCTTGTTTTTGTTTTCTGATTTCAAACAATTAAAAACACAAGATTTCACATATAAACCTAGATTTCTCATTCTCTTAAAAAAAAAAAAAAGATCTGATTCTCATTTTGCAAGATGACAATTTGATGGAACTGAATAGTAGATGGCACATTTAGAAGGGTCATTGTCCTCTTCAGTTAGCCAGTGTTCTCTGAGTTTTGAATCAGTAATCTAGAACACTGCAGGCCATCATAAGGAAGTAGAGTTTCATTCTAACCACACTGGAAATTTTTAAGCAATCAGTCCATTCTGGATGCAGAAAGAGTAAAGAATGGAAGCAGGTAGACAAGGAAGTTATTGTAGTAGCCTGGGCAAGAGATGATAGGGTCTAGGAAATAAGTTACAGTGGAGGTGAAAACCAGTGAAAGAATTAAGTGTATATTTTGAGTGGATTTGACAGGGTGTGCTGAAGTAGGGAGTGAGGAAAAGGGAAACATCTACGATTATACTCAGATTTCTGGCTTTAGTATATACACTTAAGTCCTACAATTTCCTGAGACAGGGTAGACTGAAAGAAGAACTGGTTTGAGGGTAAAAGAAAAAATTCTATTTTGATATAGTACATTTGAAATGCCTATTAGAAATCCAAGGAAAGATGTGAAACAAGATACATGAGGCATTGCTTAAATATTAGTCAGGATCTCAAAGGTGAAATCAGGGCTAGAGACAAGAATTTTGGAGTTATCAAACTACAGAAATGGGACTGCATCTTCCAATTCTAGCAATATTGTGTGTGAGATATTTTGAAAATAACTTCCTCTTACAAAACACCTAGAAATTCTGGATAAAAGGTAACAAATATCCTTTTAAATACATTACTGAGCTACAAAGAAAGTAAGAAATTCCCTAAGAGCCAAAACAAAAAGTTGAGATTAAAAGAAGTGCACTGGGATTGGGAAAATGGTGCAGTACTGATAGTCCGCAAGCTTACTCCCTCTATCAACAGAGAAGTTGAGAAACTAGGTAAAGCAGATGCAAATAATGATACTGTAGTTATGAGCAGCTAATGAGAAGATAAAGTATTAGATACAGTGAAGGAGGTGAAAATAAGCAAATTAAGCAACTGGGGAAAATAAAGAAACCCAGCAAGCCAGTGGAGCTGGAACCGAAGAGGAAGAGGAAAGGAACAGAAACAAAAATCACATCATGGAATCCACAGGTGTTAAAGACTCAGAAGAGCAGCACTGAGAGGTTTTTTTTTTTTTTTTTTTTTTTAAGGTGAACTGGAGCTGTGAGTGGGAGACAAAGTTCATACTGGGAAATGGAACAAGACCCCGTTAGCTTAGATGACCACAGAATCTGGAAGGGAGTGGGTGAAAGGGAAGAGAAACTCTCTCCAAATAAATAACCCCAGAGCAGATACATGGCAGTGTGCTTGAGACCAACTCTTACCAACACTTTTTAGCACAGAGTGGATCTAGGACCTGGGATTTCATGACTTGTGTATCTGCACGAATGGCTTTTGTCCTTGGGGGCTAATGTCAGGTCTGAACTGTGGGGCTTTGATGGATGAGTGGGCACCATCATCCCCATAGAAGGCCCCAGATGGATCCAGGGACAGAAGAGGCTGTCTTTCCCTATGCATGCATCGCTAACTGAACCCAAGGAGGGGTCACTATGAGTCAGGTCCAACTCAATGACACACAACAACAACAACAACACAAACACAGAAAACAGCATCTGCTTTCTATCCTAGGGTTCACTTCTGGCACTTTTTCCCCCTTTCTCCTGTGCCTCGTCCAATAGGAGGAACATATTAACCTTCTACTAGTCAACCATAACTACTGTACAGAACACCTCACCCAACAGACAGGCAACACCAATAGCTCCTGCACCACAGGATCAATGTCAGACAGTGAGCACACCTGCTTGTGCCAGCTCCAAATCCTCTTCATCACAAACAGAGACCTGCACTCACATCCTCACCAGTGATTCCACCAACACAGAAAAAGATGGAGAGTGACACAGGACAACTGAGTTAAAAATCAAAGAATTATACCTGCTCCACACTACCAGATATAGTAAAACATAAAGTCAGGGTGAAACAAATCAGTACATAACTAACAGATAAAGGCAATAACTTCAAAATGTCTAGGAAACAATAGGCAACTTCAAATCGAACAAAAAAGCAGGAAAAGATAATAGAAACTAATGCCCAAGCTAAAGAACTAGGATACCTCCCTGAGGAAGAACAAGCAATAGAACTAGCTGATAAAGAATTCAGAATAGATAGACAGACAGACAGACAGATAGATAGATAGAGTGTTAGACTGGGTTCTCTAGAGAAACAAAAAACAGTAAAGCTTATATATATGTATATATATAGAGAAATTTATCTTAGGAAAATGGCTCACACACTTACAGAAGCTGGCAAGTCCAAAGTTCCTGGATCAAACGTCAAGCTGGAGGCTTTTCCTGGCTCTTGCAACCTCAGGGACTGAGGAGCTCAAGGCTGATAGGCAGTACACCGGCTGTTGACTCCAAAGAATGACAAATCCAGGATCTCCAGGCCAAATGGTGGACTGTTCACTCACGGACAGTTTTAGGCAGCACAGCAGAATCCTGATCCACAGAAGAAAGTCTCTCTTCTCCAGATGTCCTTGGATATACTGGAAGCAGGCCACACCCCTAGGGAAACTCCCTTTCAACAGATTGGCCACTCAGAACATAGTCATCTGATCCCATCATGGGAAAAACCACACCACAAAAGCTCAAAACACACAGAATTGTGGTCCAGCCAAGTTGACACACAGCTCCAACTATCACAGATAGATAGATGGTAGACAGACAGACAGACAGACACACACACACACACACACATATATGGAGAGCCAGAGAGAAGGAGAGAGGGAGAGAGAGAGAGGACCCTCCAAGACTTCATGGAAACCATAAACAGAAGCAATGACAAGACAGACAGTACCCTGGAAGATTTCAGAAAAATCATTCAGGAACAAAATAACAAGATAAATACACAATTAGAACTCATACAAAAAGAGCAATTAGAAATCCAGAAGATGAACACTAAAATTACGGAGAGAGAGAACACAGTGGAAGGGCAAAAGAGTAGACTAGAACTGGCTGAAGAACACAACTCCCAACTAGAAGACAAATCCCTTGATACCAGCCTGTATGAAGAAAAATCAGAACAAAGATTTAAAAGAAATGAATTACTTCCAGTAAGATGACAGTATAGGCAGACAAGCTACACAGATCCTCTTCAACAAAGAAAAGAGAAACCAATTGACAGAGATACAGAAGATAATCCTGGAGCACTGAGCTTTGAAAAGAAGGATATAGAAGTGGATTAAACACCAACTAGTAGAAGAACCTGAATGAAAACAATGAATAAGAAGACAAATGGAGCTGCAGACTGTCACTTATCCTGACAGCACAGACAGCCTGAATATTTCCAAGTAAGGTTAAGACCAGAGAATTGACTCAAAAATTGGCCCTGCTCATGAATTGGCCCTGTAAGGATGACTGCTGGTGGCTGATGACTAAAAAGGGAAACAGCAAAGGACACAAACTGAGCTGTGGGCTTTCAGCCATCCAGAAGGCACAGCCATTTTGAATGTTTACAAGCGGTGGCTGTTTTGGATATTTAAAGTGACAGGATTCTCATTCAGATTCCAGGAACCTAAGAATAGGCTCCGCATGCCAAGGAGAGCATGGACATTCTGGAGGCTGACAACTGGAAAGGAGATAGTCAATGAGTGCATAAGTGCTGCCAACTAGTGAATAGAAGAGCACAGTACCCTGCTGTGTTAGACTGGGTTCTCTAGAGAAACAAAACCAGTAAAGCTTATATATAGAGAGAAAGAGAATTTTATCTTAGGAAAATGGCTCACACACTTATAGAAGCTGGCAAGTCCTAAGTTCTTGGATCAAACGTCAAGCTGGAGGCTTTTCTCGACTCATGCAGCTGCAGGGGCTGACAAGCTCAAGGTTGGCAGGCAGCATACTGGCTGTTGACTCCAACGAATGATGAATCCAAGATCTCCAGGCCAAATGGTGGATTGTTCAGTCATGGATAGTTGTAGGCAGCACAACAGAATCCCGATCCACACAAGAGTGTCTCTTTTTCCAGGATGTCCATAAATATATGGGAAGCAGGCCACACCCCTAGGGAAACTCCCTTTCAATGGATTGGCTGCTCAAAACATATATATCTCATCCCATCATGGGAACAACCCACACCACAATTGCTTAAATCACAGAATTGTGGTCCAGTCAAGTTGACACACAGCTCCAACTATCACAGTCCACCCCTTGTCAACTTGGCAGTTATACACATTTTCTTAATCATATATAATCTCTAAATAAAGACAATTATAAAGTCATATTTGTGCCTAACATGATACGCTAGCACACGTACAACCAAAACGCATTAACCTCATGTTCTGGTTAGCTAGTGCCGCTCTGACATGAATATGCCACAAATGGGATGGCCTTAACAAACAAGAGTTTATTCTTCCAATTTGGAGGCTTTAAGTCCAAGTTCAAAGTGCCAAGCTCTAGGGGCTGGTTGAAAGCCCCTCAGCCTTAGGCTTCAGCTCTGTCTCCAGATCCTGGCCCACTGAAGTGAAGCTAGAGGTGTTTCTTCACTCAGACAGCTGCTGGCTGCTGAGGCTGAGAAGTCCCAGGTTGGCAAATAAAACAGCACAGTCGCGATGTAACCAAACCACACAGCAGGTCATTAATTCAAGTCCATTGTAAGTCCCAAGGTCGGCAGATCATTTCAGGCTGCTGAACAATGACATGGCTACATGCAGGGTTCAAGGTGCCATAAACTAGAGACCATTCCCAAAGCTGTTTCTTATACACGGGAAACAGACCACATACCCAAAGGCAGCTATTCAGCTTCTCCCAGTAGATTCCACCATGGAGTTGATTACCAGTCTCATCATGGGGAATACTACATCCAGCTGCCCAGCCACTCAACCAGGCCCAGCCAAGTTGACACACAATCCGAACTACCACAATTCCACCCCTTGCAACTTGGCATCTGTACAGATCTTCATTGGATGGCATCTGTACAGATCTCTCTCACTGGGTGGCTCCATTCCCCTAGTTCCTCTAAGTGGTGACCTCACCCCCTTGGCCTGGTGGTTCCTCTCCCTCTTGGGCTTGGCACACCTTCCCCCTCCCTTTTGGGCAGCAGCTATGGCTCCATCCTATTGGCTCACATGAAAGAGCAGCCCCAAACTCCAGAACCAAGATGGTGAAGGCCTGGCTCTTTGAAACCTAGGGGGCTGTGGTGGTTCCACCCCCAAAGGCCATGGTTCTACACTTTCAGGCTGAGGCAGCTCTGCTTCCATTTCCTTGGTCTCTCCACTTCTACCAATTAATGCCTGAAGGCAACCCACTCCACCAAGAAGTCGCCTAACAAAAAGCATCAAGCTTTCTCCTCTGGCTGGTAAGGCTGTTGTTGTCTCATGCCAGTTCTCTCAGCTCTGCTTCTTCAATATGTCATGCCAGTCTCTGGACTTTGCTCCTGCCATTTCTCGTGCCGGTCTCTGGCTCTGCTCCTGCTGTCTGTCATGCTGTATTCCGGGGTCTCTCTGCCTGGGTCCCAGGTCAAGGATGCATTCCACTCCTGTTTCCCCATTTTAGGTATCTGTCAGAGCAGCACCCCACTGTCTCAGTACCAAATGTATTAGACTGGGTTCTCTAGAGAAACAAAACCAGTAAAGCTTATATATAGAGAGAAAGAGAAAGATATCTTAGGAAAATGGCCCACACACTTATAGAAGCTGGCAAGTCCAAAGTTCTTGGATCAAACATCAAGCTGGAGGCTTTCTCGACTCACGCAGCTGCAGAGGCTGAGGAACTCAAGGCTAGTAGGCAGTATACTGGCTGTTGATTCTAACAAATAATGAATCCAAGATCTCCAGGCTGAATGGTGGATTATTCGCTCATGGACAGTTGTAGGCCGCACAACAGAATTCCAATTCACAAAAGAGTGTCTCTTTTCACGGGATGTCCATAAACACATTGGAAGAAGGCCACACCCCTAGGGAAACTCCCTTTCAACAGATTGGCTGCTCAAAACATATTCATCTGATCCCATCATGGGAATAACCACATCACAACTGCTTAAACCACA
>NW_006922493.1:133857-134629 GCF_000298275.1 Orycteropus afer afer | reverse complement strand
TCTATCAAGCCAGCTGCTTCAGGATGATGAGGAACATGGTAAGACCAGTGAATTCCATGAGAATAGGCCCATTGCTGCACCTTATTAGCTGTGAAGTGAGTCCCTTGATCAGAAGCAATGCTGTGTAGGATACCATGATGTTGGATAAGGCATCCTGTAAGTCCATGGATGGTAGTTTTGGCAGAAGCATTGTGTGCAGGGAAGGCGAATCCATATCCAGAATAAGTATCTATTCCAGTAACAACAAAATGTCGTCCTTTCCATGATGGAAGGTGTCCAATGTAATCAACCTGCCACCAGGATGCTGGCTGATCACCCCGAGGAATGCTTCCATATCATGGACTCAGTGTTGGTTTCTGCTGCTGCCAGATTGGGCAATAAGCAGTGGCAGTAGCCAAATCACCCTTGGTAAGTGGAAGTCTATGTTGCTGAGTCCTGCCACCATGGCCACTTGAGCCCATTGGGCAATGACAGGAGTAGCTGGGGAAAAAGGACGGCTGGTTTCCACTGAACGTGTCATCCTATCCACCTGATTGTTAAAGTCCTCCTCTGCTGAGGTCACCTTTTGGTGGGCATTCAAATGAGACACAAATATCTTGACTCCTTTGGTCCATTCAGAGAGATCTATCCACATACCTCTTCCCCATACATCCTTGTCACCAATTTTCCGATCATGCTCCTTCCCAGTCCCAGACCATCTGGCCAAGCCATTTGCCACAGCCCATAAATCGATATATAATCGCACATCTGGTCATTTCTTATTCCATGCAAA
>NW_006922493.1:130956-133755 GCF_000298275.1 Orycteropus afer afer | reverse complement strand
AAGGATTTCCCTTCAGCACTGCCCTTCAAGGAAGTCCCAGAAAGGGGGCTGCAGTGCTGCTGCTATCCACTTTCCACTGGTGCCTGCATATCACACCAAACTATCTGTAAACCAGGCATGAGTATTCTCTTCCTCAACCGATCATAACTGATCATGAGGCCATAGGTACAGACTGGGAGAGGGAAGGTAATGTGACTGGAGTGGAGACCATAGGCATTTGGGCTATTTCCTCATGCAACTTACTTGTGCCTTCAGGTCCTGCTTGAGCCTGATCTCTGATATACCACTTTGATTTAATGATGGAGTGCTGCCATGCATGTCCAACTTTATGATTCTGTGGGTCAGACAACATTCTGTTCATGGTGGGCAGCTCAGGCCTCATGGTGACTTCATGGCCCATGGTTAGGCATTCAGTTTCTACCAAAGCCCAGTAACAAGCCAAAAGCTGCTTATCAAAAGGAGAGTAGTTAGCTGCGGAGTATGGCAAGGCTTTGCTCCAAAATCCCAAGGGTCTGTGTTGCAATTCACCAATAGGGACCTGCCAAAGACTCCAAACAGCATCTCTATCTACTACAGACATTGCAAGCACCATTGGATCAGCTAGATAATATGGCCCAAGTGGCAGAGCAGTGTGCATGGAAGCCTGAAGCTGTTGCAGAGCCTTCTGTTGTTCTTACTCCACTCAGAACTAGCATCTTTCCAAGTCACTTGAAAAATAAGCCGCAGCAACACACCCAAATGAGGGATCTGTTGCCTTCAAAATTCAAAGAGACCCACCAGACATTGTGCCTCCTTTTTAGTTGTGGGGGAAGCCAGATAAAATAACTTATCCTTCATTTTATTAGGAATATCTCAACATGTCCCACACCATTGGATCCCTAGAAATTACACCGAGGTGGAAGGTGTATGAATTTTTGTTTGGTTAATTTCCCACCCTGTAGCATGCAGATGTCTCACCAATAAGTCTAGAGTCATAGACACTTCTCCATTACTAGGTCCAATCAGCATAATGTCATCAATATAATGGACCAGTGTGATGTCTTGTGGAAGGGAAAAGCAATCAAGATCCTTATGGACTAAATTATGACATAGTTCTGGGTAGTTTGTATAACCCTGAGGAAGCACTGTGAAAGTGTATTGTTGGCCTTGCCAGCTGAAGGCAAACTGCCTCTGATGGTCCTTTGAAATGCATATTGAGAAAATAGCATTGGCCAGATCAATAGTTGCATAGCAAGTACCAGGAGATGTACTAATTTGCTCAAGCAATGAAACCACATCAGGAACAACAGCTGCAATTGGAGTTACCACCTGATGAAGTTCGCAATAATCCACTCTCATTCTCCAAGATTCATCTGTTTTTTGCACAGGCCAAATAGGCAAATTAAATGGGGATGTGGTGGGAATCACCACCCCCATATCCTTCAAGTCCTTGATGGTGGCAGTAATCTCTGCAACCCCTCCAGGATGTGGTATTGCTTTTGGTTTACTATTTTTATAGGTAGAAGGAGTTCTAATGGCTTCCACTTGGCTTTTCCTACCATAATAGCCCTTCCTCCACATGTCAGGGACCCAATGTGGGAATTCTGCCAATTGTTCAGTATATCTATTATAATTATGCATTCCAGAATAGGGGAAATCACTACAGGATGGATTTGGGGACCCACTGGACTCACTGTGAGATGTACATTGGCTAAGACTCCATCCATAACTTGACTTACATATGCCCCCACTCTGGCTGGTGGGCCACAATGACACTTTGAGTCTCTTGGAATTAGTGTCTGTTCAGAGCCAGTGTCCAGGAGTCCCCAAAAAGTCTGATTATTTCCTTTTCCCCAATGAACAGTCACTCTTGTAAAAGGCCCCAGATCCCTTTGGGAAGGCTGGGAGAAAGATTGACATTATAAAGTTTTGACAATGTAGTGGGGTCCTTCCTCAAAGGAACTTGGCATCCCCTTCATTCAAGGGGTTGTGGGTCTGTAAACTGACTGAAGTCTAGGAATTGATTGAGAGGCTGTGACTTTGTATTCCTGCTATTCAATCTTGACTGCTGTTCATGTGACCTAGAATTCTTTTGTGTGTACCAATCAAGTAAATATTTACTAGGTTTGCCATATATTTCACCCCTAGGAACACCATGTGCAAGTAGCCAATGCTATAATTCCACATGAGTCAGAGAATTCTGATTACTATTTTGACTCTGCTGTCCATTATGGTAGCCATGCCCATCTTACCTTTGTTGATTAACTGCTGCCACGTGGCCCCCACTGCTATGGGGTCCAATCAGCCCCATTGTAGTTAAGTGTCTTAGTTCAATTAGGGCAGTTCCCACTGTCAAATCTGGCTTACATAAAATAGCAACCACAGCAGTCTTCAAGGATGTTGGATCTCCCTTCACAAATTTATTCCTCACCATACTGGTGAAAGGCATGTCTTCTGGACTCTCCATTTCTGGCTCTAGGGGTCTAATCTGATAAATTCATTCTAACAGGCTGATTTTCCTAAGCTTCTGGATACCCTCTTCTACATTATACCAAGGCAGGTCTGGTACTTCAACTTGACTTAAGGTAGGCCTGCATAATCCAAGCTTCAGTAAGCCAACCAAATAAACTATTAGATCCTTTCCTAACCTGTCAAGCTGAAACACTGAATGAAGTATCCATACTTAGTAGGCCTAAATTAGTAAACCCAGACTGATCCAATGTTACATTGTTGTTGTTGTTGTTGTTGTTAAGTGCCGTCGAGTCGTTTCCGACTCATAGCGACCCCATGCACAGCAGAACGAAACACTGCCCGATCCCG
>NW_006922493.1:126179-127479 GCF_000298275.1 Orycteropus afer afer | reverse complement strand
GAACGTGTTCAGTGCAGATCAGTGAGTAAGCACAAGCCCCATTACTTGAACCATTATCCCATACCCTCAGTTGACATTTCCATACATATTCTCCAAGATTCTGTCTGTACATGTTAGCAAAATCAAGTAGGTCTTTCGGGGTGTGGCATACCACCTCCTCAGTCACACTTTGTATTTCACCTTTTGGGGCTCGCTTGGACTTAACTTTAGTTATAGGTCTACCAGCAACAATGAGTGTTTGGGGCAGTCCCTGAGAACATTTAGCAATGTCTTCCATGGCCTCGGCCTCAGGCAGCGACCCAGCAGGAACAGTTGGGTTAATCCCATCAAACTGAGGTGGAGGTGACAATGGTTTCACTGTAATCCTTTCAGATGAAAGAAATTCAACAGAATTTACAGGCTCCATATCCTGGTTTTCCTATCTGACCATATGTCCCAATTCCAGTTTTCAGGATTCCATTTTTTCCCAATCAATGCTCTCAATTTAACTTCAGACACCATTCCATAATGGTTGGCAATTTAATTGGCATCTCTGGTAGCATAGTGCCTAAGGCACTTGACTGCTAACCAGAAGGCTGGCGGTTCAAACTCACCAGCCACTCTTCAGAAGGAAGGTTGGGCAATCTACTTCCATAGTGATACTGCCTCAGAAAACCAAGGAGGGGTCTCTATGAGTCGGGGCCAACTCAATGGCACATAACAACAACAACAACAATAAGACTCTGGGTTTGGTTTTTGGCAATATCATCTCTGTTACTAGAAGAAATAAGGCTTTCTTTCAGAGTACAACTGGAAACATTGAGGTCTTTTATGTGATGCTTAAGCTGTGACTCAGCAGCCCTGAACTCATCTCACTCTTTCATCACTTTGTCGAGTGTAAGTAGGACCAACCAACCAGCTTCCTTATACTCCTCATGCTGATAAAATTGCAGAAAAGTATCAAATATGCTATCACCCAGAGCCTCACATCTTAAAAGTACTTGATCTATTGGTGGTGCTATTTTGCATATTAATGTTGCCTCCTCATGCCACGGATTATCAGGGCCCTCTTTACGAACAGAGGCAGGGTCACCAGTGCCTTTATGTTTAATCAAATTGGAGAACCAATTTAGGAACCCCATCCTTATGATTTTGTCTCTCCAGAAATAATCCCAGTACCAAATATGTTAGACTGGGTTCTCTAGAGAAACAAAACCAGTAAAGGTTATATATATAGAGAAAGAAATTTATCTTAGGAAAATCACTCACACACTTATAGAAGCTGGAAAGTCCAAAGTTCTTGGATCAAATGTCAAGCTGG
>NW_006922493.1:120387-124989 GCF_000298275.1 Orycteropus afer afer | reverse complement strand
TATAGAGAAAGAAATTTATCTTAGGAAAATCACTCACACACTTATAGAAGCTGGAAAGTCCAAAGTTCTTGGATCAAATGTCAAGCTGGAGGCTTTTCCCAACTCACACAGCTTCAGGGGCTGACGAGCTCAAGGTTGGCAAGCAGTATACTGGCTGTTGACTCCAATGAATGACAAATCCAAGATCTCCAGGCCGAATGGTGGATTGTTCACTCACGGACAGTTGTAGGCAGCAGAACAGAATCCCAATCCACAGAAGAGTGTCTCCTTTTCCCAGGATGTCCATAAATATATTAGAAGCAAGCCACATCCCCAGAGAAACTCCCTTTCAATGGATTGGCTTCTCAAAACATATACATTTGATCTCATCATGGGAATAACCCACATCACAACTACTTAAACCACACAGAATTGTAGTCTAGCCAAGTTGACACACAGTTCCAACTATCACACCTGCTTAGTCAAATAACATTCAAACAAAACAAAGAAAACAAATATATTGGGTGAATCACACCATCATGCAATCACCAATTAAATATAAACACAAAAACGTCACAACCTCTTGTAGACAACAGATCTTCCTAGTTCACACAAAGAACCAAGATAAAGCAGTAGAAACAAGGAACCAAGATACAGACACAGAACACATCCCTGAGGAAGAAGCCGCTTGGAGCTCCCTGATAAGGAATTCAAAAGAATTGTATTTAGATACCTTCAACAGATTGAGACACAGATCAAGGAAAACACTCACAAAATGGAGGAAAGCACAGAGAAAACCCTAGAACAATTTCAAAAGACAGTACAATAACAAAATGATGAAATAAATGACAAATAAGTAATGATAAAAAATCTACAGATAGAAATCCAGAAGATTAATACTAAGTTTTCAGAAATAGTTAATGCATTGAAATGGCAAAAGAATAGAATTGAATCAATGGAAGACAGAATTAGTGGAACAATCAGAAAAACAGATCAAGATCAAAAGAAAAAAAGCCTAAGGTTCATGTGGGATACCATCAAAGGGAATAACCTACATATAATTGGAATTCCAGAACAGGAAGAGACAAATAAAACCACAGAGAAACTTGTCAAAGATTTGTTGGAAGAGAATTTCCCTGATATGATGAAAAATGAGAATGTATGCATTCAAGAAGTCCAACAAACCCCAAACAGGATAAACCCCAAAAGAAAATCACCAAGACATATCATCAAACTCACCAAAACCAAAGACAAAGAAACAACCCTGAAAGCAGCATGGGAAAAATGAAAAATTACCTACAAAAGGCAGCTTATAAGACCAAACTCTGATTTATTGGCAGAAACCATGCAGGTGAGAAGGCAATGATATATATAAAATCCTGAAAAAGAAAATTTTCCAACCAAGAAGTATATACCCAAGAAAATTGTCCCTCACATATGATGGTGAAATAGGACATTTCCAGATAAGCAGAAATGAAGATAATTCATTAAAATCTGACCTACCTTACAACAGATGCTAAAGGGAGTCCTATGGACAAAGAACCAACAACAGAAAACAACCACTGACCATAAACACACATGATGACATAACCCAGAAACCAACCCAGTTATGGAAGTATCCAAAATAAATAAGCTTACAGGAAAATAAATAGGGAACCAGAGACATCAATTGGCAAATGAGGACAACCAGAAACCAAAGACAGGAAAAAAATTGTGTAGTTACAGAACTTCTAAATGGTAGGGAAGTCCAGACAACTACAGCTAGAATGGACTGTTCTAAACTTGGGAAGAAAATTATAAATCACAGGGTAACCTCAAAGAAAAATGATAAACCTTCACATCAAAATAAAAAAGACAAAATAAGAAAGAGGACAAGCACATATATTTAGCAAATAATAAAACAATAACAATGAATGAAGTGATAACACAATTCATTAAAAAAACAACCTCAGCATGAACTATTATATGGAACAAAGAAATCAGCAACACCACGAAAAAATACACACCAAAATGAGAGCAACAAATTCATACTTGTTGATAATTATGCTGAATGTCAATGGATTAAATGCACCACTCAAGAGATGGAGACTTGCAGACTGAATAACAAAACATAACTCATCAATATGCTATCTACAAGAGATACACCTTAGAAAGACAAAAATAGACTAAAAATCAAAGGTTGGAAAAAGATATATCAAACAAATGGGAACAATAAAAGAGCAGGAGTGGCAATATTAATTTCTGATAAAATTGACTTTAAGACAAAAACCACCATAAGAGACAAGGAAGGACATTATATAATGATTAAAGAATCAATTGAACAAGAAGACATAACCATAATAAATATCTATGCACCCAATGAAAGAGCCTCAAAATGCATAAACCAGACTTTAACAGAATTGAAAAGACATATGGCTGACTCCACAGTTGGAGTAGGAGACATTAATTAATATACCACTTTCAACCAAAGATAGAACAACTGGAAAGAAACTCAACAAAGACATAGAACAACTAAATTCAACAAAGACGTAGAAGAATTAAACCAATCACAACCTACCAACTTGACTTACAGACATCTACAGAGCACTTCACCCAACAATAGTACAATATACATTCTTTTCCAGTACACATAGAACATTCTTCATGATAGACCATATGTTAGGCCAGAAAGCAAAGCATAATAAATTTTAAAAAATGTTGAAATATTTCAAAGCATCTTCTCAGATCACAATGCTATAAAATTAGAAACCAACAATAGAAAGATGAACAGAAAAAGAGCAATCCCATGGAAACTGATCAACACTCTCCTTAAGAATGACTGGGTAATAGAATAAATAAAAAAAAAAATTAAATTAAAAAAATTCCATTACTCAAATGAGAATGAAAACACACATATCAAAATATTTGGGATATAGTGATCAGAGGCTAATTCATAGCAATAAAAGTACACATCAAAAAAATAAGATAGAACCAAAATAAACACTTTCACCCAACATGTCCAAAAATTTAAAAAAGTACAGCAAAAAAGAAAAAAGCCTACAGTCAATGGGAGATAAATACTAAAGATTTGAGTAGAAATAAATGGAACAAAATAGACAATAGAAAATTTCAACAAGAGTAGAAGTTGGTTTTCTGAAAAGATTAATAAAATTGACAAACCACTGTCAAATTTAACAAAGGAAGAGACAGAGACAATATAAATAACATGAATAAGAAATTAATTGGGTGACATCACAACAGAACCAACAAATTAAAAGGATAATTTCAGGATATCGTGAAAAACTATACTCCAACAAATTTGAAAATCCAGAAGAAATGGACAGATTTCTACACATACTACTTACCTAAACTAACACAGACAGAGTTGGAAAATTTGAACAGACCCATAACAAATGAAGAAATTGAACAGGTCATTAAAAAAGTACCAACAACAACAACAACAAAAAAAAAACAATCTGGCCCAGACGGTGTCACTGGAAAATTCTATTGAACATTCAGAGAACAACTGACAATAATCCTACTCAAATTATTCCAGAACATAGAAAAGGATGGAATCCTCCCAAACCCATTTTACGAAGCAAGCATATCCTTCATACTAAAACCAAGCAAAGACATCACTAGAAAGGAAAACTACTTACCAATCTCCCTCATGAATACAGATGCAAAGGTCTTAAACAAAATCTTAGCCAGTAGATTCCAACACATATCAAAAAAACAAGACATTTTGACCAAGTGGGGTTCATACTAGGTATGCAAGGATGGTCCAACATTAGAAAAACATTCAATGTCATCCATCACATAAAAGAAAGAAGAACCACATGATCATATCAACTGAAGCAGAAAATGACTTTGATAAAATCCAACACCCATTCCTGATAAAATCTCTCAACAAAATAGGAATAGAAGGGAAATTACTTGACACAACAAAGAGCATATATGCAAAACCAAAAGCCAACATTATTCTCAGTGGAGACTGAAACCATTCCCCTTGCAAATAGGAACCAGATACAGATACCCTCTATCACCACTTGTATTCAATATTGTATTGGAAGTCCAAGCCAGGGCCATAAGGCAAGAAAGGGAAATCAAAGGCATCCAAATTGGTAAGGAAGAAGTCAAACTATCCCTATTTCCTGATGATATGATCCTAGACATAGAAAACCCAAGGGACTAAGCAAAAAAACTACTGCAACTAATTGAGAGATTTAGCATAGTGGTGGGCTACATGATCAATATACAAAAATCAGTTGGATTCCTCTACACTAGCAAAGAGATTGCTGAAAAGGAAATAAGGAAATCAATACCATTTACAACAGCTACCAAAAGAAATAAAATACTTGAAAGTAAATCTCACTAGGGACACAAAAACCTGTACAAAGAATACTACAAAACACTACTTCAAGAAACCACAAGAGATCTACATAAATGGAAGAACATCCCATGCTCATGGATAGGCAGATTGAACATTGTGAAAATGTAAGTATCACCCAAAGCAATCTATACATTCAATGCAATCCCAATTCAGATCCCATCAACATTTTTTAAGGATATAGAAAAACCAATCACTAACTTTATGTGGAAAAGAAAAAGACCTTAGAGAAGCAAAGCACTATTGAAGAAGAA
>NW_006922493.1:117852-118354 GCF_000298275.1 Orycteropus afer afer | reverse complement strand
GGACTGCTCTGGTGGCTGGGGAATAAACAGAGAAGGTGAAGAGAAAAGCGGGCTGAGCTGAGGACTTTTGCCAGTCCAGAGGATGCTGCCATTTTGAATGGTACAAGTGGCTTGACCATTTTGGATATTTAAAGAGACAGTGCTATCCAAAATTCCAGGGGCTTAAGAAGAGGTTCTGCTTTCCAGCAAACCCAAGGTCACTCTGGACCTGTAAGACTGAAAAGGTACGATGTTCCTCTTATTACTCTTATACCTCACACCTGCCTGGTGAATGGGTGCAGGGCCAACCCCCACTCTCACCCACATTCTGGGCCCACAGGAACTCCATCACAGTCTGTGTGCTCATATCAAGCCTGGGTGCCCTGCCCTGTCCTCCACTGAACTTTATTTTTCCTTTTTCGATTTTTTTTTTTTTCTGGTGATTTGTTTGCTGGTATTCGTTGGTTTTAAAACAACTATTATTATTAATAATTTTGTCCCTTTTACTATTATTCTTATTCTT
>NW_006922493.1:115256-115716 GCF_000298275.1 Orycteropus afer afer | reverse complement strand
ACAACTACAAACAAAAAGAAGGAAAATACTGTGTACTTACAGAACTTGGAATGGATAAGAAAGCAAAACCTATCAATATGCTGCCTACAAGAGACACATCTTACAGATAATGACAAAAACAGACTAAAAATCAATGGCTGGGAAAAGATATATCAAGCAAATGACAACTGTAAGAGAACAAGAATGGCAGTATGGTGATTCCTTCAAAAGTTGGAATTAGAAATACCATTTGACTCAGCCATTCCATTATTAGGTATATACTCTAAAGAAGTGACAGCCATGACAAGAACAGACATATGCACACCCATGTTCATCGCAGAACTATTTACAATAGCCAAAAGATGGAAACAACCTAGGTGTCCATTAACTGAGGAATCGATAACCAAACTATGGTACATACACACAATGGAATACTATGCAATGCTAAAGAATAATGTAGAATCTGCAAAACACCGCATAA
>NW_006922493.1:107901-113091 GCF_000298275.1 Orycteropus afer afer | reverse complement strand
TCACTCAGACATATCATAATTAAATTTTCCAAAACCAAATACAAAGAAAGAATCTTGAGGGTAGCTGAGGAAAAATGAAATGTCAGCTACAACAGAGAACCAATAAGACTCAGCACTGATTTCTCAGTAGAAGCCAAGTAGGCAAACAAGCAATGGGATGCCATATACAAAAGTTTGAAGGAAAATAATTGACAACCAGTATATACCCAGCCAAACTTTCCCTCAAATATGAGGGTGAAATCAAGACATTCCCAGACAAACAGAAATTAAGAGACTTTGTGAAAACCAGGCTAACTCTTCAAGAAATACTAAAGGATTCCTTCCAATTGAGAACCCAAAACAGAGAACAACAATCAAAATCAAGAAACTTGACACCACCACCTAGATACCAAACCAGAAAAAGATTTTCAAATTAAGCTTGCAAAAGGAAATAAGGGAGTTAATCTGCAGATGACATCAGTAACAAAGCAAATAGAGGTAATGAAAATTTTAATTACAAAATTTCCAAATGGAGAGAAAGACAGGACAATGTCTGTATCAAATAGACTGTTCCAAAGTTAGGGAGATAAGAAATTACTTCAGGGTAACCACAAAGAAAATTAACAATCTTTGTAGCCAAGCTAATAAGGAAGAAAATCATAAGAGCTTAGTAACCACAAAACCAACAACAATGAAGAAAAGAGAAAAAAGTTCATGAAAACAAATGATCTCAGCACAGAAAAATATTTGGAGCAAAGAAATTACCAACACAACAAAAAACACAGTTGAATGACAGCAATAAATTCATACCTATGACTAATTACTTTAGGAGTTTTGGTGGCATAGTGCCTAAGGCATTTGACTGCTAACCAGGATGTTGGCGGTTCAACCCACTAGCCACTCCTTGGAAGGAAGATTGGGCAATCTCCTTCCATAGAGATACCACCACGGAAACCCAAGGAGGAGTCACTATGAGTCGTAACCTACTCAAGAGCAGAGAGTTTTGTGGCTAAGACACTTGCCTGCTAACCAGACGGCTGGCGGTTCAAACCCACCAGCCACTCCTCGGAAGGAAGGTTGAGCAATCCTACTTCCTTAGTGATACTGCCTCAGAAACCCAAGGAGGGGTCGCTATGAGTCGGGTTTGACTCGACGGCACATAACAACAACAACAAACAACAATTACACTCAATGTGAATGGATTAAATGTGCCAATCAAGAGAAACAGAGTGGCAGACTGGATAAGAAAAGAAGACCCATCGATATGCTGCTTACAAGAGAGCCACCTTAGACATAAAGATAAAAATAAATGAAAAAGCAGGATGGAAAAAAAATATATCAAGCTAATGGCAACCAAAAAAGAGCAGGGGTCGCAATATAATTTTCTGATAAAATAGACTTCAAGGTGAAAACCAACATAGGTGACAAATAAGCACACTATATGATGTTAAAATTGTCAATTGACCTAGAGGACGCTATCATAATAAATATTTATGCACCCAATGAAAGAGCTCCAAAATATATAAAGCAAATATTGACTGAATTGAAAAGAAAATAGATTACTCTACAATAGTAGTAGAAGATTCTAACAAACCACTTTCAAGGAGGGACAGAACAACTAGAAAAAAACCTCAACAAAAATACAGAAGAACTCAACAACACAATCAACCAACTTGACCTCATAGACATAGACAGAGCACTCCACCCAACAAAAGGACAGTACACATTCTTCTCCACTGCACATGGATCATTCTCCAGAATACACCATATGTTAGGACACAAAACAAACCTCACAAAACTCAAAAACATTGAAATACTACAAAGCATCTTCTGGGATCACAATGCTAGAAAATTAGAAATCAATAATAGGAGGACCAAGGAAAAAAAAATCAAATACATGGAATACACTGCTCAAAAACTACTGGGTAACAGAAGAAATAAAGTGTGAAACAAAAAAAAATTCCTAGAAACAAATGAGAATGAAGATACAACTTACCAAAATCTTTGGGACACAGTGAAAGCAGTAGTCAGAGGTGAATTTATAGCAATAAATGTACATATAAAAAAAAATCAACATTTTAACTCAAGAACTCCAACAATTAGCAAAAGAGCAACAAAAGAAACCTACAGCACCCAGAAGTAAGGAAATAATAAAGATTAGAGCAGAAATAAATCAAGCAGAAAACAAAAAACAATAGAGAAAATCAACAAAACAAGAAGCTGGTTCTTCAAAAAGAGTAACATAATCAACAAACCACTGGCAAATTTAACAAAGGAAAAGAAAGAGAAGACGCAAATAACATGAATAATAAATGAAAAGGGCAACATCACAACAGAACCAACAGAGATAGAAAAGATAATGGCAGAACATTATAAAGAACTGTACCCCAAAAGATTTGAGAGCCTAGAAAATATGGGCAATTTCTAGAAACACAAGGTCTACCTAAACTAACCTAATCTGAGACAGAATACTTGAACAGGCCCATAACAACAGAAGAAATTGAGAAGGTCATTTAAAAAAAAAACAAAAAACAAAACAAAAAAAAACCTCCCCACAAAAACTAGCCTTAGCCCTGATGGCTTCACTAGAGAATTCTACCAAATGTTCAGGGAAAAGCTGAGATCTATACTACTCAAACTATTCCAGAAGATATAAGATGAAGGAATGCTTCCAAATTCATTCTATGAAACAAGCATGACACTGATACCAAAACCAGAGAGAGATATCACTATAAAGAAAACTATAGACCAAATGCACTATACCACCAGAGCTCCTTTCCTCATGAATATAGACACAAAAATCTTCAACAAAATCCTAGCCAGTGGAATCCAAAAACATACCCAAAAACTAATACATCATGACCCAGTGGGATTCATACTAGGTGTATAAGGATGGTTCAACATTAGAAAAACAATCAATGTAATCCATCACATAAAACAAAAGAACCATATGATAATATCAATTGATGCAGAAAAGGCATCTGATAAAATCCAACACCATTCCTGTTCAAAACTCTCAAGAAAATAGGATTAGAAAGGAAAGTCCTCAACATTATAAAGGCATATATGCAAAACCAACAGCCACCATTATTGTGAATGGAAAAAGCCTCAAAGCATTCCCCTTGCAAATGGGAACCAGACAAGTGTGCCCTCTATCACCACTTCTCTTTAACATTGTATTGGAAGTCCTAGCCAGGGCAATACTGCAAGAAAGGGAAATCAAATGCTTCCAAATTAGTAAGGAAGAAGTAAAACTATCCCTATTTGCTGACAATATGATCCTGTACATAGAAAACCCAAGAAACTCAGCAAAAATTTACTGGAACTAATAGAAAGATTCAGCAAAGTGGCAGGATACAAGCTTAACATACAAAAATCAGTTGTATTCCTCTACATCAACAAAGAGACCTCTGAAAAGGAAATAAGGAAATCAATATCATTTTTAATACCCACCAAAAAGATAAAATACTTAGAAATAAATCTTACCAGGGACAAAAATCCTATAAAAAGAAAACTACAAAACACTACTACACCTACATAAATGGAAGAACATACCATGTTCATGGACAGGAAGACTGAATATTGTGAAAAGGTCAATAATACCTAAAGCAATCTATGCATTCATTGCCATCCTGATCCAGATTCCATCAACATTCTTTAAAGACATGGAAAAAATAATCACTAATTCTATATGGAAAGGAAAGACACCTCAGATAAGCAAAGCACTGCTGAAGCAAAAAAAAGAAAAAAAAAAAAAAAAGAAGAAGAAGTAGGAGGTCTCGTACTCCTGGATCTCAAAAACTACTATATAGCCAGAGTAGTCAAACAGCCTACCATTGGTACAATGATAGACAAATAGGCCAATGGAAAATAATTGAAAACCCAGAAATAGACCCATTTATGGACAGCTGATCTTTAACAAAAGGCCAAAACCCATTAAACGGGGGAGAGATAGCCTCTTTCACAAATGGTGCTGGCAAAATTGGATATCTGCTTGCAGAAAAACAAAACAAGACCCATACCTCACCCCATACACAAAAACAAACTTGAGTTGGATCAAAACTTAAACATAAAACCCAAAATTATAAACTTCATCAATGATAAAATAGGGGCAAATCTAGGGGCCCCAATTTATGGCAAAAATAGACTATCAAGCATAACCCAAAATGCACAAACAGTGGAAGAGAAACTACATGACTGAGACCTTTTAAAAATTAAATCAAAAGACTTCTCCAAAAGGGTAAAAAAAGAACCTGCAAATTGGGAAAAAAAATATCTGGCTATGATATATGTGACAAGGGAATTATCTCCAAATTTATGGAAAGCTTCAATACTTCAATACCAAAAATTGGCAAAAGACATGACACACTTCATTAAAGAAGATATACAGGTGGCTAACAAACGCTTAAGGAAATGCTCAAGATCAAAAGCTATTCAGAAAAAAAAAAAAAAAAAAAGCTGCACTGCCATCGAGTTGGAATCGACTTATAACGACCCCTCCTTGGGTTTCTGAGGCTGTATCACTACAGAAGTAGATTGCTCAACCTTCCTTCTGAGAAGTGGCTGGTGGCTTTGAACCACCAGTCTTCTGTTTAGCAGTCAAAAGCCTTAGGCACTATGCTAACAGAGCTGCAAATCAAAGCAATGAGATATTGTCTCACCCCAGCAATAATAGCAAAATTTAACATGACAGAGAATAACAAATGCTGGCAAAGGTGTGGAGAGATTGGAACCCTTGTACACTGCTGGTGGGCCTGCTAAATGTACAGCCACTGTGGAAAATGGTATGGAGTTTCCTTTAAAAATCTGAAAAAAAGAAATACCATTTGATCCAGCAATTCCATTGCTAGGAGTATGCCCCAAAGAAGTGAGAGACAGGACACAAACAGACATATACACACTCATGTCCATCGCAGCACAATTCACTATAGCAAAGAGATGGAAAAAAACTAAATGTCCATCAGCAGATCAATGGATAACCAAAATATGGTACATCCACACAATGGAATACTATGCAACATTAAAGAATAATGGAGAATACATGGATGCATTTGGAGGATATTATGCTGAGTGAAATAAGCCAATCACAGAAGGACAAATATTGTATAAGTCCATTATTGTAAAAAGTCAAGGAAAGGTTTACTCAGGGAAGGAAATTCATTTTGTTGGTTACCAGGGATGGGAGGGAAGGGGAAGGAAAATATCAGACTA